>NC_048316.1:8823719-9086617 GCF_013100865.1 Trachemys scripta elegans | reverse complement strand
ATTAAACAAAAACCCCTGTAAAATGAAGGCCTAAGTAATCGAAGCCATTTTTGGCCCCCCCCCCCCCCGGTGTAAAAACACCACCCTTTTGGTCCAGGAATCCTGGGCCCACATCACGTAACCCCAGGGCATGGCTCCAGCTATATCTACAAGACAAACCCTAGAGCACCGCAGCTGTAGTATGGACACTCGCTACAGTGACAGAAGGGTTTTTCCTTTGCTGTTGTGGATCCGGCCCCTCACGAGGAGGCGGTAGCTAAGATGACAAAGAATTCCTCGCATGGTGTCTACAACAGGGGCTAGGTTGGCTTAACTACGTCTCGCGGGGTGGGAATTTTTCACACCCCTGGGCAACGTAGCTAGGTCGAACCTAAGTTTTAGGTGTAGACCAGTTCTTGGCCCCTCTCTAAGGGCTGGTGTGCCTCTGATCCCTGACAAGCTTCCTGAAGCCACCCCAAAGGCAGCAGTAGATGGACAACAAACAGCAGGACCCAGACAGCTTGGTCAGCATCTCTCAGGAAAACGAGTGGGGTGAAATCTCTCACTGGCCTAACGAGGCGTGAGCGCCCCATGGCATCTTTGCACCAGAGGAGAAAGGCAGAGTTTTTGTGAGCCAGTAACATTCCCTCCAGGAGGGGTGGGGGGAAACAAAGGAAGAGAGAATGACAATAGCCTGAAAAAACACCCACCTTGTGCGTGGTTGCCTGCTTTGCCGATGCACTTCAGCTGCCGCCTTCCAGAGAACGTCGTGTTGCATAGCATTCCTGCAATGGGACTGCTGGGGGCAGTGAAGGGCAGAGACTTAAGAGTATGTCTACACAGTAGCTGGGCCTTGCTTCCCAGCTCCAGTAGACAGACACAAGCGAGCTCTGCTCAAGCAAGCGTGCTAAAAATAGCAGAATGGCCACGGTGGCACAGGCAGCAGCTCAGGCCAGCCACCCGAGTACAGACCCGGGGGGACAGCTGGCTTTGTACTCGGGTCGCTGGCCCACGCTGCTGCCGCCGCATTGCTGTTTGTAGCGCGCTAGCTTTGGCAGAGCCAGCAAGTGTCTGACTCCTCACGCTGGGAAGCACACCCCCAAGCTGCAGCGCAGACATACCCTAAAGCACGTGCGGGAGCCAGGAGACCTGGCGTCTAAATCCAACTCGGTCACCTCCCACCTCGGTGCCTCAGTTTCCCCCTCTCTAAAATGGGGGTGACACTGCCAATCTGCCTCCTGGAGCTGCTGCTTTGAGACTTCATTCACTGAGCCCCTGTCTAAACTAGAGAGCGGACAGCGGCACAGCTGGACCGATGCAGCCGTGCCGCTGTAAGGTCTCTCATATAGCCGCTCTACGCTGACTGGAGAGCCCTCCTGTCGACATAATTAAACCACCCCCAATGAGCAGCGGTAGCTATGTTAGAGGGAGAGCGTCTCCTACCGACATAGCGTCCACACCGGCGCTTCTGTCCCTCTAACTTGTCGCTCATGGGGGTGTTCTTTTCACACCCGAGTGACTTAAGTTATACCGACAAAAAGGCTAGAGTAGACATAGCCCGAGACTTCAGATGAAAGGTGTCCTGAAAATGCTACGTGTTATGAGCAAATACCTAAATAAATGAAGCGTGTGTGTGTGTGTTTGCATGGAGAGGGGTGTGGGGGACCCCTGGGAAGCAGGGCAACCTTGTAAAGTGATGACGCATGCACAGGGTGTCGGTGGAAGAATGCCAAGGGATCTGGAAAACAGGTTGTCTGGAAATCCACCCTCTTGCTGATGCAGGGCAGCATACTAGGTCTCCTTGCTTCTCCGGCTCCTACTGCCATTGGGTCCAAGCCTGCGGAGAGAGCCTGAATCCGGCCCAACTGCAGAAGCCCGACAAGTCTGATAACAGGAAGGGGTGAAACAATTTTAACAGCCGGTCGTCAACGAGACGAGCCTCCTTTCTCCGCAGCGGTGAGAACGCAGCCGAGGCCCCTCCAGCCCGTCTGTGCTTTGAGTGCCGAGATGCGACTCCCCGAAGCCTCGGAACCATGATGAAACGACTTCCTTCCCACCATTGTCTGCCTGAGCTGGGCCGGGGATGTCTTTTGCCCTACAGCTTCTCTGCGTAAAGCTTCTCTTTGTGGGGTTCACGCTCTGTTTTATGATTAGCTCCTGGCCCATTCTGTGCTCACCAGGTCTGGAAGGAAGCAGGAGTTAGGAGAGGATGTAACTTGGCAGATGCTCCTCATCAGCCTGAGGGCTTGTGGGCACATGACAGTGATTCCGGAAGAAGGGAGGGTGTGAATGTAAAGAGGAATAGCTAATCTGGAATAACTCCAGGCGTGGACACTTATTCTGGAACAAGAATGCCTTGTTCTGGTTCAGCTTTCTGGATAGCTACTTCCAAAGTTTTTGACAAGCCCTGGAGAGCTCTCTCTACTCCAAGGCAATCACTAACAGCAAGTAACAACTTCCAGAGACGTGAGCAGGGAAAAAAATCACGGACCTGACAAAACACGTGCTAAATGTTTCTCCTAGAAACATAGGAAGCTCCACACTGGATCAGACCCGTGGTCCATCTAGTCTGGGCACCTGTCTGTGGACCAAGAAGCTTCAGAGAAAGGTACAAGAAACCCTGCAGTAAACAGTTATAGGATAAACTGCCCCCAGGGAAAGGCTCTTCTTAACTTCTGTTAGATTGGCTCTCTTCAGTGTGCTTTGTCTGCTTAGATTGTAAACACTTGGGAGCAGGGAATCTGTCTCATTCAGAAGATTTAGCACACTTTGCGGCACCACTTGGTGAACAGAAACAACTTGCTTCTGGAGCACCTTCCTCCTAGAGGACCTGAGCTGCCCAACTGCAGCATACCCAGTATATATAAATAGGCACTGCTCCACCTACCACTGAAAGGCAGACACCTCTGGGTTGGAATGTGGTAGCTGTTAACACAGCTCTATCCCTTTGAATCCACAGGCGGAAGCGGATGGAAATTTAGGGCTTGTTTTACACTGGGAATTTGCCCCCTTTCTAGCCATCTGCAGGGAATGCCAGTCAATTAGATAGCAGCATCTCAAGGTAGACAAGTCAAGCTATGATTTGCATCTCTAAGAAATGTGGTCAAGTCACTGGACTAGGAAGAGCTGGGTTGAATTCCTAGCTCTGCCACACTTGTGCTCACTGTGTGACCTTGGGTGAGTCCCATCAATACAATGATCATATCCTTCCTTCGTCTGCCTTGTCTATCTAGACTGTAAATTCTTCAGGGCAGGGACTGTTTCTCGCTTGCTGTGTATGTCCACCACTGAGCACAAGGGGGCCTGGTGTTAGGTAGAACCTCTAGGAGCCACATAACACAAATAATAACTGGGACTAACCTCAATGCAACAAGGGCGATGGGGGGCGGGCAGGTATTTTTAACCCCTCTTCCCAAACGCAGCCATCTTTTGGTCCTGCTTTTTCCCTTCTGCCTCTGAAGCCAGACGGCCATTGTTACTTTTTTGGTTGCTCTTTGTTATTTAATGAGGATGTTCAAACACAATGTTCAGCCGGTCTGTGCAGTTGACAAGTCTTTAGGGACTAATGGAGCTGAGAAATGCCTGCTCCTATAGGGAGATCTTTGATGTATTCACTTTGGCAACCCTTGCAAACCTTGCCATGCCCGTGACCTTCGTGAAAGGGGATGGATCTGGTGTGCTGGGCAAGGGGTGGAAGGTAGAAACAGGAGTGAATTGATGGAGATAGGGCGGAGTGTGAGATCCTGGGGAATCCTTGTTTTATCCAGATAACCCTTTGGCACCTGTACTGTATTTTCCTGGCATTGGGACTTGGAGAAAATGGACAGAAAAATTCCTTCTCCAGTCGCAAACAACGATGCTCTGAAAGGCTCTTAATGGAAACAGAGTCGCAGCAAAGGAGGAGCTGCTGTTTTGCCATAAGTTTCCATACAAACGTGCCAGATGTTTCTGATTTATAGCAGATATTTGCTAAGTCCTGCAGACTCTCTGATTGCCAGAATAAGAGGAGTCTTTGCTTTCATTTGTCAGTTTCATGTGTGGGCACTGACATATAAATATAACAACACCTAGCTCTTGCATCGCGCTTATCAGTAGATCTCAGCGTGTTGTACATAGGAGGTCTGTATCATTATCCCCATATTACATATGGGGAAACTGAGGCACGGAACAATGAAGTAACTTGCCCAAAGTCACTCAGCAGGGTCCCTGGGTATGTGTTCTGGCGGCTAGCCTGTGCTGAAGCCCATGCCACCACCCCTCTGCTGCTATTGTTAACTGTGCCAGCTAGATTAAAGCTAGCCTGGGTATGCCCACCCAGGTTACAATCGCATCTTCGCTTGCAGCGTAGACATACCACCTCCCCCCCCCCCAGCCTGCCCCATTAAACAACTGAGGGGATGCTCCCCACTACTGGGGAAAATGATTCCTCTAGATCCCCCTTCAACATCCTCACCTTTCTTGTGCTCGTGATTAATTGTGGGCCCAAGTTGTGCAAGCACAAGTTGCACCTGCAAATAAAAATAAAGGCACCTGCATAAACCTAGCCCTTAATGTACGATGACATACTTCACGTAAGAGCAGCGGGAAGCTGCACCTTACCTTACCAATGGTGCAAGGTGGTGACTCCAATCACCCACTTGAAGGACCCAGGCAGGTCTCCCTTGTGCAACCCAAACACCCATTTGCTTGAGGAATGCAGGATAAGTAATGCAAAAATCAGGCCCTACAGGCTAACCCCACAAAGAGATGATCCCGTCTGACCCTCCAGCATAACACAGGCCCCAAAGCTTTCACCCAGTAATTCCTGCATCTACCTGAATGACTTGGGGGTCAGCCGGAGGAGATTTTTTAGAAAGACAACCAGTTTTGCCATGAGAACTACTCCGGTCTTGCAAGGACCCTAACCCACTTCAGGTGGTGGAAGTAGCTGATCATTAACCCTTTCATAGCTGCTGTATACACTGCAAATTATCTCAGGTGGTACTGCAAGGAACTCAAGTGGTCAGTATCCCGCCCCCCACCTAACTCCCAGGCATCAATGACTGAGCTCTGCTTTCCTAGAATAGAATATCAGGGTTGGAAGGGACTTCAGGAGGTCATCTAGTCCAACCCCCTGCTCAAAGCAGGACTAATCCCCAGACAGATTTTTACCCCAGTTCCCTAAATGGCCCCCTCAAGGATTGAACTCACAACCCTGGGTTTAGCAGGCCAATGCTCAAACCACTGAGCTATCCCTCCCCCCTTCCTTTGTAGAGGGTACCAAGTTGGCTTCTCTCACGTTATTATTTTCATGGTTTGCTAGTGGTGGGTTCTAGCCCTCCCCCATTATCTGACACAGTCAGAAGCAGGAGAGCCCATCCCCGCTGTTGATCTTGACCTTCATTGGTGTCGGCACTATTTTTTCCGTCGTAAGATTTGAGGTTTTATTTTGTTTTCAGACTAGGTTGGTACTGAGTTTGGCTTTGCATAGAGAATAACCCGAGTCGCAGGAGCACAGCGCCAGGAACCAAAGGCAGCAACGCGACACACACCTGAAAATGGAGCAGAAGGGAATGTAGCCCAAATGCCTGGAACACAGGGGCAACCCACACTTTTCTTTTTCTGCACATGCATGCAAACTTCTTCCACTCAATCTGAAAACTTGCCCCAGAGGTGGCAGATCATTGCAGGTAGATCAAAGAGGGCTAGTGGAAAAGGGCTGAGTGGTGGGGTCTGCCCCCATTTCATAGCAATGTGCTGTTAACTCAGAAGCCTAACAAAGAACATTTAAAGTGGCCCTGTCGTTAACCGTTTCATTGCTGAATATTCTTAGCAAAACATCGATTTGATCTTGAAGATAAGAGGCTAGGATTTGGGTTCAATTCCTAGCACCATCAGACTCCTTGGGCAAGTCATGCAATCTCTCCGAGCCTAAATTCCCCGTCTATTTTAAAAAAGGGATAATAATCGGTTTGTCTGCGTAAGACTGCGAGCTCTTGAGGACAGAGTCGATCTCTTAGGGCTTGTCTATGTACACAAATGACACTGATTTAACTAAAGGTGTAATATAAGCCAACAGGCATAAGCTAAACCGATGTAACCTACATTTAAGCCAATATGATGCCCACGCCCAAATCCGCACTAGTTTAACTAAATGGGTGCAATGTGGCACCTGTGCTTAAACCAGCGCAATTTCGTGTGTAAACAAGGCTTTGATTTGCCTCTGGGTAGAACCTAGCAGAGTGGGGTTTTGATCGCAGCCAGGGACCCTGCGTGCAACCGTCCTACAAACAATAAATAAGGACCACAGCAACTGTTAGGGACTGAGCGCTGGGGTTCAAGAAGAGCATCTTGGCACAACTTTGTATTTAGTTATTTTGCAGCCATTGACTCCTGATGCTTGCAATAGCCATGTGCTGCCTGGCAGTCTATCAGGTGGCACATGCATTTGTACCAAACAGATACAAGTCCCCTCTAGTCTGTTCGGAGTAAGGAGGAAAAGAATTCACTCCATGCCCAAGAGCCCCTGAGAAGAGCCCCAGGGAGATGTCTCGGTGGGAAGGTAATTGCCAGGCCCTACATTAAGACCCCACGATCTGGCAGGCTGCTCAGAGGTTTGCTGTGTGAGCCAGTGACCCGTCCTCCTCTCCAGGCTGCTGGAAGCCATGAGGCAGCCATGGTAATTGTGGGGATTAAGCAACGCCTCCCAGCCTACTTCTGGGCTCCTTGCAGAAATGGCACCCGGACCATGCTGCTCAGCTGCCATTGAGGAATGATGACCTGCCTTGCAGCACGCCAATTACAATCAATTACCAACACCTGGTGCTGTGAACTGGGTGGAGCACCTGGCAGCTGGGTGGAACTCTTGGAGACAATACTGCCTCTATTTGTCCACCCTTGTGCTTTGTGTTGGAGCCAAGGGCAGGTCCTGATGAGCCATAAGTGGCCTTTCAAAGCAGCTTCTCCAGGTCAGAGCAATGGGTGGAATCGCAAGCAAGCTGACAGTGACAACAAGGAGTCTGGTGGCACCTTAAAGACTAAAAGATTTATTTGGGCATAAGCTTTCGTGGGTAAAAACCTCACTTCTTCAGATGCATAGAGTGAAAGTTACAGATGCAGGCGTTATATACTGACACATGGAGAGCAGGGAGTTATTTCGCAAGTGGAGAACCAGTGTTGACAGGGCCAATTCAATCAGGGTGGATGTAGTCCACTCCCAATAATAGATGAAGCTACAGTGAAATACATTCAGCATTGGGCTTGATCCAATGTCCATTGACTTCCCTGGCCCGTTTTGGTTCAGGCCAGTGCAAATCTTACACTATATATAACAGATTGTTGACTCATACCATGAAGAGTGGCGCTCCATGCAGGGTCTGGAGGTAGGGTAATTACTGTCATATTTATAGCTGGTTGAAAGTTGGAACTGCAGACGAGCCTGAACCAAACACCTAGATCTGAACGCCCCAAACTTTGGGGAACATTCAGATATGGCCCCACACATTGTGGGCCTGGATCCATCTCCCCATTTTGGTTTGTAAAACCACATCTCTAGTCAGGACCTTGAATAGAGAGGAGGGCCAAGAAGTGAGGTTGCAGGAGTCGGGTTGACTTTCAAGTGAATTTGGGTCATTTATGGTTTCAAGTGGAACCGCCCTAGGTTTTGCATGATTTTTTACCCCAAACCAGGCACGACTTGGAGGCTTCAGCGGAGGCTGGCTCTGAATGTTGGGTTCCTTTAGGAATTGAGGGGGATCAAATCCACATGGCACTGACCAAAGGTTCCACTGAGCCTCCTGGCTCTACCTAGAATTTCTCTGTGGGTCCTAGTTGCTGCTGAGTCCCCAGGCTGGGGCAGACAGAAGTTCTTATTGCTGACTTCCGGCCTTGAGCGAAGTTATGTCATCACAAAGAGATGGCATTGACTGAGTGCGCTGATAGTTACTTGACGAAAAATATCATCAGCAATGTGGGATTTACTTTGGTCTTGGAGGGATCCTGCATCTTTCACCTACAACCCCGGGAAACGTTTGAGCCCCGTTTCCTCCTGTGTTGGCGTTTTGTCACTGTCACCATTAGCACCAACTTCTTTTGCAAGAGAAAAGTCTCACACGGAGTGGAGGCGCCGTTTTGAGGTCTGTGGTGCCTGATTTTCTACTGGGCCCCTAATGGCCATGTGCAAAACCATGTGGGCAATTGCACGCTCAGCCACCATAAAAATTCACTCCCACAAAAGCCTAATTTGCTTATGCAGCTGTAGCAACTGGGTGTGCAGGTGAAGTGTGCAATCATGCATGGCCTTCGGCTTTGGCCCTGTCGAACATCAGGCTTGGTATGGCTTTTGTCCACGCTTGCAGGCTGGCCACGGGCCCACCTTTGTGTACCAGCCACACAGTGATCACCATGCCAACCCACCCCACGTTCGCTTCAGGCTTCAAAGAGTTAAGCAGGTAGATTTTTCTTCCAGTGTTCCCACAGAGCTGAGCACAGGTTAGGCAATATCTAGTCAGATGGGGCTGCTGATAAGGGACATACCATAAAATTTGTTAAAGGCCTCCGCATACTTGACTTCTGAAACCAGCCTCCTTCTGCCCCCCCACCCCCATATAATTCATTAACCTGAGCAACTGGGCCAAGCCCCAGGATAGATATAATGTATGGCAGTAAGTCAAGGGGGTGGAGAGTTCCCACACTGTTGGCTTGTCTGTCTCACAAGGTGAGGGCTGGTCCTGGTAGCAGTCACAATGCAGACTTGACATTCCATTGCACCGAATAGCAGGTGCCAAAGAGCCCTGCTGTTAAGCACACAGGTGTATCCCAGCAAGAAGGCAACTGTCCGCCCAAGGCATTGTTGGAAAGGAAATCAACTCCCCATGGGTTACCCCAGCCAGTCTGCCTGGGAGAAAGAAAGAGAGAAAACTTGATTTCAATAAGTACCTGCTAAAAAGGCACTTTTTACAACCTCCAAGAGCAAGGCATTGGTTGGTTCCCACCCAAAAGCAGCAAGACCTGGGCCCCTAATGAGCTGTGTTTACAATTTCGGAATGAGCCAGTTGAGGCAGATAAATCGTGTGCGACACCCCCTACGCAGAAGTATCTGTTTCCGAGGAATGTTTGCCTCTTACAGTAATGAATGATTATCCTGAATAATAACTATAGCAATCATATCTCATTGCTTTTCTTGTATTTGGAACTCTCCCCTCCCACCCCCGATCTCAATATGCTCTACAAACATACAACCCTTTAGCTTCAGAACCTCTCCGCCAGGGAGTTATTTATCTTTATTACCGTAGCTCTAGGAACTCCAGTTATGGATCAGAACCCCATTGTGCTAGGAGCTGTACAAACACAGAACAAAAAGACTCCTCAGCCCCATTTTACAGATGGGGAAACTGAGGCACAGAGTGATTTAATGACAGGTTTCAGAGTTGCATCCGAAGAAGTGGGCTGTAGTCCACAAAAGCTTATGCTCTAATAAATTTGTTAGTCTCTAAGGTGCCACAAGTACTCCTGTTCTTCTTTTTTAGAGTGATTTAAATGTCTTGCCCAACGTCACCCAACAATTCAGGGCTTGGACAACATTCACCCAAAAGTGCCAGTTCCACCCATCCCCCCATCCCTCATATAACTTCAGTTTTAATCCCCACCTTTCTTGTATTGAACACCACTTCTACATCTGTGTGTGGTTAATTCTCCATGGCCTTACGCCTTGTGTCATCATGTGCCCCTGTGCACAGTGGATGGAAAACATTAACGAATCAAGATGGGTGCAAAGCAATGGAGAATCCACCCCCTCGTGCAGCTGCATCTATGATCTGGCAAACAAGAAACCCAAGTACCTTTCACAGCTCTGCCACAGACTTGCTGAGCAACGTAAGTATTAAGATCATTGTTATTTTATTAATAATAATAAAGGTTCCCAGGGGCTGATTTTGTGTTTATGGCTGGCCTTGCAAGCAGGGTTTGGGAGGCAGACTTGGCTAACAGGTCAGAACCTGCACTAGCCAAGTATCTGCTCAAACTCTCCAGCCAGAAGTTACGCCAGATAGGTCTTTGCCTGCCACGGATTGTCCAGAGCATCTGATGCAGTTGTGATCTGATGTGACTGAGGTCTCTTTAAGCCTGACGCCCACAGCTTACTTATTACCCGGTGTCCACCTCATTCCTGAGAGCCGCAGGCCAATATCGCGTACACCTAAATATCAACAATGCTCCCTGGTTTTGGCAGGCAGTTTGCTCTTACGGCGATAGCAGCGCGTGGGGAGTCCTGCCCTGTCACAGAACTTCAAACATGCCAGGCCCTTAGAGTACCTGGGATGTTTACAGTAAATATCCCTATCGGCTTTACTCTGAAACAGGGCACTTAAGCTTAACCATGGAAAAATTTGTCATAACAGGGGCTTGTAACCAATATAAATACACACACGTGTGCAAGGAGCAGAAGGCCTCAGCTCTGTCTTATGCATATGCTTAAAGTTAAGCACATGCTTAAATGCTTTCTTAACCTACAAGCATGTAAGAAAGTACATAAATGCCATCCGAAAAAGGGATGCTTTTGTGAATCAGGGCCAAACTGCAGAGCTAGCTGAGAGGAAAGCCCAGAGTTTATGCATTGTTTATTGTGTATGTCCTCAGACGGTTTCCCCTGCTCTAGCTGCTAAAGCAGCTGTTTTGCAACTTCCGGAGGATATCAAACCCTTTTCTATTTCTATTTCAAACTCCCAGTCCCTTCCTCACCCCCACATCCCCTCCAATTAAATGCAACTACAGAAAGGTTATTTTTTCTCAGCATTGCTGATTAAAGGGCAGGGGGGGCATCGAGACTTTTTGCAATTTCTTCTCTCCTAGAAAGTCATCCCAGATACCACTTTGAATCATCTTCCTCCCTGGAACCCAGCGTCTCAAAGGCGACAGGTTTCCCAGATGTTACGGCCAAAGATTTTTCCAAAGGGACCAGCGATTTCGATGTCTAAATTGTAGAAGATCAGGGTTGGAAGGGACCTCAGGAGATCATCTAGTCCAACCCCCTGCTCAAAACAGGACCAATCCCCAGATTTTTGCCCCAGATCCTTAAGTAGCCCCCTCAAGGATTGAGCTCACAAACCTGGGTTTAGCAGGCCAATGCTCAAACCACTGAGCTATCCCTCCCCCAGGCAGCATTGTGGTGCCCGGCCTGAGACATCTTGAAGGGCCCTGGTTTTCAGGATCTGCTGAGCACCCACCACTGGAAATATCAAGCTCCATCACGATACTGACCTCTTTTGTGAAGTGCTTTGAGATCTGCTGATGAAAAGCGCTACCCCAGGGCTGGGGGTTACCACAGTTCTAGTTAAGGTGTGTTAAATGAGGCACCCAAAAGCAAAGGCACCTGAAATCCCGAGCCACTTCTGACAGTCTCGGCCACTATGGATCTTCTTTTGCCCAAACACTACAAAGAAGGGCACAATATGCAGCTTCTGGTCCCAAGGCCGGATTTATCATCACTTCAGTTGAATTGGATCGTAGACTAACGTAAGATAGAGGTAAGTAGGGACCTGAGAGACAGTGCAGACCGTCTCTCACCCGGTGCAAAATGGTTCTGTCCATTTGCAGGGCCAGATCCTTGGTTGATACCAGTCAAGAGCCATGGCGGTTTACTCAGTCTGGGGATTTGGCCCCTTGTGTTTGGTCCGGTCTAGTTTTAAATATCACAAACGATGGAGCTTCCACCCTGCCCGGGGGGAGACTTGCCCACAGAGCAATAGATCTCACTGACAGGAAGCTCTCCTGATATTCAGTCTAAATTTTCCCTCTCAACATCAAGCTCTAAGGAATGAGTGGGAGAAGTGTCAGGCAGAGTCTGTCCCCAGCCTTGTGCCAGGCCAGCCCGCCATGTCATCCCCTCTGGCTCAAAATGGAGGAAGCATCCCATGCCGCTGCTCCTG
Source organism: Trachemys scripta elegans (assembly GCF_013100865.1). Classification (NCBI taxonomy): domain Eukaryota; kingdom Metazoa; phylum Chordata; order Testudines; family Emydidae; genus Trachemys; species Trachemys scripta. Next base: position 9,074,735 of record NC_048316.1, on the reverse strand, counting down.
AAGAGGGGAGACGGGGAGCGTAAGGCGTTGGGGTGAGCCTGGGGCATTTAACAAAGAGTTAATCTCAGAGAAGTAATCCAGCCAAGAAAAAGATAACGGTGGGTTTGGTTGGCGTTCCCCCCCACATTTCCTCTCCAGCCTGACCTACTCCGCCTAGTATTGTTATATTGGCCATAAAGCCAGGAAGGAGCATTCGCAAAGTCAACACCGCTTATCAGACCTCAACTTCGGCAAATATTCGGACAATCGCTCCCCTTGTCCTTTCGTCCTGGGAGTGAGTTAGAAGCCAACAGGCTCGATAAATGTACCTGGACAAAGCCTCCCAATGCTCTCCCTGAGTCCCACCCACTCTCTAGGCCTGCTGCAGATGCCAACTGAGACGCCAGTTGATAGTCCCATCTCAACCTGGCACTAGAGAGGTGCAGCAGCGGTTGAATCCTCCCCGCTTGGAGACCTGCACTGTGGCCCTCGAAGGGGAGGAACCACAGGCCAAAGAGCATCAGTCAGAGAAAGGGAGGCGGGGAGTTGCAAGCAGATGGCAGTTAGGGGATAAGTGATATAGAAGTGAGGGGAACCCACTCAAAGAAGAAGGGGCTGGCTGAATCCTCACAGGTTGCTGCAGTTCGCTTACGGATCTGGATTCTAAAAAATAAAGTGGTGTTACATTGCAACCTTCCAGCAGGAGTATCTTATCTAACTTCTCTCTGTGTGTGCTGGGAACACAACATTCCCTAGTATTGGAGACTCATAGCAGTTCAGATTAGAGACAGGACCAGTCCTAGCTCACAAGAACCAAAACCACAGTGAGACAAAGCAGGCTGCTCCCTAAGGCAGAGAAGCACAAATCACCCCACCTTGCTAGCCTGTCTGCAGACTGACTGCTGAAGACCCAGATTGCACATTTCCCTACAGAGCCTCCTAGCCTGCAAGCAGGACCAGGAAGACCCCTAAGAATTTAAAGAGATGGCTTATAATTTTAACACAGTTTTCAAGACACCACAAGATTAAACTTCCCCGGCCAGGGGGAAAGTGTAACCCTTGCTAAGGCAGCATGGCTCTGTCATCTTCTGATGGCCAGACCACGTATAGAGGTTCTGAGTCTGCTATTGACTCTGAGCTAACGGTGCTGATCTTTTAGGGTAAACAGGAGAAGCTGATGCTTTTGCATCCAGAGGTCCTGGGCTCCATCCCCGCAGATGATCTTCCCTCCCAGGGGGATCATTACACACATATCCTGGCTTGCTCCTGAATGGGGACGTTTGTGCTCAGCCCCCAAGCCTATTCGTTACTGTTTATCCTAGGAAGGGGAGCAGAGGACGAAGACATTTGCAGGGTGAGATGGAGCAAGTCCAGGGACGACCTGACGAACAAGGAAGGTGATGTGGAAGGACGGGGAGCCAGTGGAGCCATTTGAAGGACGGAAGGGGGCGACGTGTTTGCAGTTCCTCACCGGGAACCGGATTGGTTTGATGCCAGGTCTGCAGCACAGCGAGGCAGTCACATTCCTGAAGAGAGAGCTTTACCAGGCAGTGATTTATTTTGCTAAGAGGGCACATTGCACAGAGCAACCTTTATACCACCATGGGAGAAGAGAGAGAGCTTGATGGGTGAGCAGACGCTGCACGTGCTGCGCTCACCCAGCCTCTGGGAGGATCAAGACAGACGGCTGGGTGCTCTCCTCGCTGCAGTGACACTTCAGAGTTCCATCTTGACTGCATGGTCTTTGTCTGAGCACACGCCGAGCAGCTGGACAACATGCTCTGCTCCTGGCCAGCAGGCATCTGATTTACAGCTTCACCTGACTGGCGTCAGCAAGAGGGTTGCATGTTCCGGATGAGCCAGCTGTTTGGACTCCAGGGAGCTTTGCATAACGTGATGAGCCTTCCCCTAGCGCCTGGCCTGGGAGCCAGGAGGGAGGACATGGTGAGAGGTGGTTATACTCTGCTGCTGCAGCGGCCTTCCTTTGCTTGCTCCCTGTGAGCGGTGGGATAAACGCACATCTGGAACATCTCAAGCCTGGGAAAGAAAAACCTACGACACAGGAACACAATCTCCCTCCCTGCACAACACCAGCCCTGCTTGACCTCGTCTCTCCTGTCGTCTCAAAGCCCCCATCCCTGCACGCTCTCTGCAGAGGGGTTCCGTTCTCTGTGGGTCACGTTTGAACCCCGATTTCTCAAGCTTTCCAGGCAGGCAGACAACTCATCCCCAGGCAGGTGCATCACTGGGATTGAGTCACAGACTGTCAGACTGAGACAGCCACCCTGGATTTTCCTTTTAAATGGGTAGGACGGTAGCACTTGTGAGCAGGGGTCAGTTTGATTAACGTAGGCCCTCCATCTACTCAAAGCAGCGAGGAGAAATGAGAAATAGACTATTGTTATTTGTCTTTGCAGCTCCTAGTACAACGGGGCCCTAATCTCTCACTGAGATCCCTACAGGCTACTGGAACAACAATACATACATACCCCATTACCAGTCTTCTGACCCGTGGCAGGTACAATTTTAGCTGTAGCCAGTCTTTTGAACTAAGTGAGTTTATTCTCCCGCCTACTGCAAATGTTAAATTCCCACTCTATTTATGCCCCCACTTCCTTATACTGAGGTCATATTTCATAATATATCACCTTTATATAGAATATTAATCTTCCTTGTGTCTTTACTGATGTGTTCAGGTGTCTCTCTCGTCTATTTACATCATTGGTTTTCTGCATTCCTGAGGCTTGAAATGACTGATGTAGCAATACAAGGCAGGCTTACGGTTTTTGGCTCACACAGTGTTTAGAAAATACAGGCTCATCTTCGTTTTTGTTCAGGAAGCACCTAACACAAAGAGGATACATGACAAATAAGGTCGCATAGCGACTCAGTGGTAGAGCTGGGAACAGAACCCAATTTCCTTACCAGACCACACTCCCCAGAATGCGTAGCCGCTGAAGCCGAAATCTTCCCTTAGAGTTTTCACCCAGCTCCTGGTTTTTGTGTCGCCAGTTGTTACCATGATGCCGCTCCCAGATAATTTCAGACTGGCTGGCAAAATGGGACCGATGGCCAGGCGTTTGCACATCTGGAATGACATGGGTAAGCTTCCTAAAAATGACCAGCTTTGGCGCTTTTCATATATTTGCTGAAAAAATTGGCCCTCCCCTTTTTTTTGGAAAATGCTAAAAACAAAATGCCTGTGGAGCCAGCAAGGCAGGATCAATGTATCTTTGTGACGATTCTCTTGCTATCATCACTCACTTTATTTGAGCCTCATCGTGTTTGAACTGAAAAATGTTCCAAAACGCCATCATCACCTCCTACATATTTATGACCTCATAACTTGTTGCTGTGGAAACGAGGGCGATAAAAGGCAGGTGCACAAGGTAATGGCAGGGAAGACAAGTGACTGAGAAGGAGAGGAGCATCGTGTGGTCACAGGATGCACCTCTCACCTGCCAAGGAATTGGTGGCAAGCTCTTTAAGGAGCTTGACAGGTAAAAGAGGGAGTTTTGCTTCTTGCACTGGTGGTACAATCATAATTGCTCCTGGGGATAGATGGGTTATGGGGAAAGTCTTTCCAAGACCTTCCAAGGCTAGAAATAAAGATCCACCTTTGTGTCTCCCACTGGTGGATCAAGCTCAATTTTTCTGGGGGACGAGGAGACCAGGAAGGAAGGAGGCTGGGGAAAATCTTGCTCATCGAGGCTCATGCTTCCCAAAGGGCTGCCCCCCTCTTTTTCAGAAAGCATTATTTGTACCCACAAAATCAGGTCCAGATTTTACAACCAGGTACAAATCAGGACAGTAGAGATCCAAAATTGGTCAAATTTATGCTCTGATGCAAATTACACCTGCCCAAAGAAGGGCTGGTTTTCTGCTGTTTGAAACTTTCCACGTTAGTGATTGCCGCCTGTGGCCAGTGTCAGTGAAAAGTCCCATTGAAACATTAATGTCCATACAGAGCAAAGGTCTTGTCTGAAACACCCATAAAACTCCTTTTCTCTGTCTAGACAGCACAAAAGGGCTGGTTAGACTCTGTGGGTATGTGAACATGCTGCTTGAGAAGTATCTAGATCCTCCGGGCCTGATGCTTAGATCACAATAAGACATCCCCTCCAGCACCACAATGTGCTATTGCTAGAGAGAATATTTTGCATTACATAGGAAGTCAGCTGCCAGGTTCCAAACCTTAGGAAAGCCAAAAGAGAACCCAGATAGTAATAATTCAATAAAAAGAAGCTACGTGAGCTCACTTTCCTCCCAAAAATGTTAGCTGGCCACGTTTTTCTGTGCCTCCATTGCCCCTGGGTACCTGAGTGCTGAGGGCAAGGGATGTGTGTCTCACTGGTTGCAGCTCAGGAGAATGAATGCTATCTTTGGAAATATTTTCCTTTAAGAAGTTTGTTTGTTTGTTTAAAAAAAAACCCCAGCAAACAAACAAAGGCTTTAGTTACACAAGTACTGCAATATACGATACTGAGCTCTGCCATTAGACACCCTAGCACCCAGTCAAACCAGGTAAGGATCATACCAGCTGCTCTGAGTGTGGAATTCAAAATGTCACATTTTCACACCTCCGCATTGTGTATTTACTGTAAATAAACGCCCACACACACAGTGTAAGGCATCCCCCCCAAACTGGGGAGTGCACACAGTGGTGCCAAAAAAGCATAGAAGTGGGAGTTAAGGTTCTTGGTTTTGATTCACTGACTCACTGTGTATTCTTGGGCAAGTGATTTCCTCTTTCTCAGGTTTCCCATCACTCAAATGGAGCTGCTAAAACTCTCCAATACACCTGTATTATTGTACTGCCAAAGAGCCCAGGACCCCATTGTGTGCTGAGCTCACACAGAACAAAAGTCCCAAAGGCCTTATAATGTACGTATAAGACAAGAGACAACGTATGGATACGGACAGACCGATGGGATTGTCCAAGGGAACAATGAGAAAGCACAGGTCGGTATGAGAGGCAGTGGTCTCCACACACCAGCAGTGTAACTGTTGTCAAGATTTTTGTAGGCGCCATGGTAGAGCAGAAATTTGAGGATGGTTTTGAAAGAGCGTAAGTTACATTTGTGGGTGTTTCTGGGGGGACTCCTTCCAAGTGGAGGCTGGCAGCATGGGCCAGCCAGAGGCAGGAGTCAACCTCTCAATAGCAAATGAGATGATAGGTAGGGCGGGATCAGGTTGTGAAGGGCCTTGGAAGTGAAGACAAATAGCTTAGGTTTGATACAATAGAGGGAACCAGTGGCCATAAAGTGCTATGGGATGCTTGGAGATGCCAAGACCAAGAGCATGTTATTAGGGCATCTAGGCCACCATGTCCCCAGCGAACCCAGGGTTCTTCCCTGCTATGTATTTTCTAGTATTTTATCCAAGAAATGGTAATGAAAGTGCTTGGAAGGGGAAAACAAGGCCTAGTCATGTGACTGCGGCTGTCCTGCCCATGGCCAGCAGGGGAAATGTTATGTCCAGCTGCAGAGTGATCTCTCACGGGTCATTCCCCCCATCTCTAGTTACCGGAGCTCTATGTAGGGCCAGCCTTAGAGAACCTGCCCCAGGCCCGCTCAGCCTGCCAAAACCTTCCACAGCCGATCAAGTGGCAAGCAACCTGCTCCTCTTCCCAGCTCACTTCTTTGCACCTGGGCCAAGGACTGAGCCCGGCTGACCACTCCCTGTGTGGTGACCCACTTGGACCCCTGCTCCCTAGAACCTCCCCCACAATCATGCCACAAGGGTTGGGGGCTCCCCGGACTCTCACTTCACACTGGAGCCCTCGAAACCTCTGGCGAGCCTGGCTGCATTAATCCTTCAGGATCCGAAACCAACCTACTTGCTCCAAGTGGGATTCCTGGGTATCTCTGGAAAACAAATGCACTGTAGGGGAGGTATTCGTGGCAGGCATTTCAGCACCACATCTCTATTGTTAACCTGTATTGCGTTAGCACCTGGGGCTGCCCGTTGAGATTAGAGCGCCACTGTGCTAGGAGCTGTACATCCCTAGCATAAGAGACAGTCCCTGCCCGCACAAGCTTGCAATCAAATGGACAAGAGAGGGGAGAGGTCAGAGTGGGGAAGGCCAGGGGCAGAGGCAGGAATAGAAGCCAGGTCTCCTGATTCATTGGACCCTGCTGCCTCCCCTGTTCCAAGTCAATGGGAGCTCCGGGGGCCCAGCACCTCTGTGAATGAGCCCCGTAGGAAGTGCACTGGCTCTTCTCACGCTGGGGATATTGCACACCTGTGAGACCCACTCTCTCTTCACACTGGCAGAGCTAATGACACCAGGGCAGGGGGCCAGGGCTATCAGGCATCCTGGGAATGAAACAGGAGAGCGCCAGTATTATTTTTTAATAACAAAGATCCAACCCCCCCCCCAACCCCTATTAAATCAAGGCCCTGTGTAATGTACAGACTAAGTATTAATGTTCTTTCCTCTCTCGGAGTCTCTCTCCCAGCCTCACTGGTGTCTGCCTGCTGACTGAAGCTGTCATTATCAGTTCAATAAATCTCTGGCGCTGGTTTTATTGAATCACCGCCTGAGGGGGAACAAGCCTGTAAAGGTTGAGGCGAGCAGAGCTTTCCCACGCCTAGGCCACGCTGCCTGAGCTCTCGGCGGAGCACATTCCGGGGCTGCCAGCGCTCTGCAAATGTTTGGACAGCCTTGAACAAACAGCACACCTTTAAAGAGGCCAGCATGAGATTTTTCCTCACCACCCGGCCACCCTCCCCTCATCCACTGCCCCAAACCGCCTGTAGCCCTGGGTGTGTGTTTAGTTTCGACGGGTCTTGCCTTTCATGTTTAGGTTGAGCAGTTGGACGCTCCGACAAAATATCGATGGAATGTGGCCACCAAAAAGGGGCAGGGCGATGTCCTGCGATGGGTTACTGATGGATGGGGGGTGGGGGGAGGGAGGAAATTGGGCTTTTTCTACCCAGACTTCAACAGGTAGAAACCAGCCAGCAGGGATTTTCTTGAGCTGGCCCCGTTCCAGAGTTCAGTGGTAACCGGTGGATGCCAAGGTATTTTCCACCGAGGGGTTCCTGCCTATCACGCTGGTATCAGGTGCCAGAGCAACGGCAGATCAGACTGGACTCTTCTGTTTATCCACAGAACTGCTTCAATCTGTGCACAGCACCCCCCAGGCTGCCTTGCTAATGGGTCTCGACCCTGAACTATAAGGATCTCCACCAGGGAGGGCAGTTCACTGTTCCTGGCCCGTTCCCGTGGGACGTCCAACTGGCAAGACGGTCCCAATGGCCTTTAGACTGAACGATCCGTAGCTCAAAAGCTTTCTTTGACGCAGTCCCTGCACGGGACACGGAGAGAACTCTGCTAATTGTCCAAGTCTGCTCGGGGTGCCTGGCCAGTAGAATCAGTAACTGGGCCAAGAGGGAAGAAAAATATGATGGCGTTAATAGCCACTTCCAGCTGAAAACAGCTTAGCACAGCTCCCACTGGCTCGGCGAGACAGGCTTCCCTTTTGATTACTGAGCAGAGATGGCATCTATTAGGGTCCTTCCTTTCTGTTCTGGGCAGGCCACCTCCACAGTCCAGCAAGGGGCAGGGGACTCCAATAATTACCCGGGTTGCTTTGCTTGGAGTTTGTGGTGAGCCCTCCCTCCCCGTCCCCCAGCCTCACTCTGCTTTCCAGTGACACCGCACAGATGGAGGGGCCTGGGCATTTAACCATTTCAGCCGTTTACCGTGTCTGACCCACAAGGGAGGCTAACGTGGAGGCCCTGTCGGCAATAGGCCACATGGAGCAGAAGTCATAGGGCAGGAGAGAAGCTTGGAAAGGATTAATAGACCAGACAGCTGCCTGCCTGCTGAGTTCTGGGAATGTAAAACACCGCAGCCCTCTCAACAGCTCCTAAACTCCCCCCGCCTCCCGGACTCGTTTCCTGTTGCTGCTTTTGCAGCGCTGAGATGCTTGGGTTCCTGTGGATACAATTTGGACAGGTTCCAGAAGTTAGATTTGTCTACTCGATCTTTCCTGTCAACGGATCGTTAAATAAGGGGCAGAAGTGCTCTGGCCCCTGCATTTCCATCACTGAAGAGCTAAGTGAAAGTCCTGCTTTCGGACACAAGTGACAATTAGTTTAATGGTTTCACCCTCCTAACACCTTAATCAGTGTTGGCCCAATTAACAAAATCATTGCACACTTTGGTGTGACCTACGCGCCACTGACATTCTCTGCTCTGCAGAGGCCCAGTATTGGAGCAGCGGAGGATGCTGCAGGGCTGTGCAGAGGCAGAGCTGTGGGAGGGGTCCAGGAACGGAATAGGAGTGCAGCGGGTCAGGACAGCGGTGAAATGGCAGAACTTTATGGCATCGCGCAGGTCATATGCTGCAGAGCAAGCATAAGAGGTGCATTGGCAGAGCTGCGTGGGCAGCCCAGGACTGGAAGAGCAGGGTGTGCCTGGGTGAGGACTGGGGTGCATCAGCAGAGCTGTGCGGAGACCCGAATAGCTTTGGCCGTTGCAGAAGAGGATTGAGGTGCACCAGCAGAGCTGTTCGGTGACCCCGGGAGCTGTACAGCAGCGAGCACTGCCAGTCAGGAATGAAGGTGGAAAGCGAAGTCCATAGCTGAGTATAAAGTTCATTGCCACTGACATATTGAGGAAAAGGAGGTTGTTCCTGGCTCAGAAGAACCTCAGAACTAGGTAGCAGTTCCATTGAAACCACCACTTTTTCGGCAGCAGCCGAAGGGGAAGTTTTAGAATTGATCATGTGGAATTGTTCCCAGATCCCCAGTCACAGCCGCCTCTAGGGCCTGTCCATTTGACGATGGCTGGGCCTTGCCTCTGTGGAGGGAACCGAACGGAATGGGTTGAACATCACTGATCTTTACAGTCCCATTGAATTGAATTGGGAGCACAGGAAATGCAGCAACAAAGGTGGCATGTGTTAAGCACATGGAAGCAGTGTGTATTATTAACAACAACTATTATGAAGAACAGGAAGGATGCAGGTGGGGAGGAGGCATTAGATAAATGCCCGGGGCAGAGTCAATGAAGCTGAAACTGCTTTTGCCAACGGATGGGGTCCCAAAGCTGCCAGATGGGGCATACAGCACCTGACAGAGAACAGGATGAGGGGATGCAGGGAAGGGTTAACACGGGGCAAAGAGGGACCACGCTGCAGCGGCTCTGCAAGTGCACTGACCTCACAGGCAGGAACCCTTGCAACGTCTGCAGTGCTCAGCAAGATCAGAATTTTTGGGGGTTATTTGCATATTCATGTCCTCCCCCTTTCCCCCTCCCCCGGGTGCATTTATGCTGACTGCAAAGGGCTGCTGCTCTCTGGTGCAAACCAGTCCCTGGCGCTGCCCCGCCAGCTCTGGGTGAGCTCCCTGCTCCGCAGCACGCGCCGCAGGGCCACGCGACCGAGCCGGCAGGCGCTCTGCAGGCCCGGCGGCCGCAGGAGGAAGGAAAGGGCGGGGCCCGGGGCTCAGCGGCGGCGCCCGTCTCGCGCCGCGTTCCTGGGGCTCCCGGGGGAGCGCGCGAGCCGGCCTGGCTGAGCGCGCCCAGAGGCGGCCGCAGGAACCGTGCCCCGCTGCTTGCTCCGCAGGGCTTCCTGCTTTCGTGTGTCTGCAATTGCAACACCTCCCGCTGCCGCCTCACGCGCCGCACACGCACAGCCACCGGGGGGGGGGGGGGGGGCGTGCACGCAGACACCCACCCACCTGCCACCCACGCGCCGCTGTGGCACACGCGCGCGCAGACCCTGGCATGCATGTGCCCCACGTGCCCACTGCACACAGCCATACGCTGTGGCACACATGCAACCCTGTGCACGGTGCACGCACCAACTCACACTAAAAAAGCAACAGAGGGTCCTGTGGCACCTTTGAGACTAACAGAAGTATTGGGAGCATAAGCTTTCGTGGGTAAGAACCTCACTTCTTCACTTGCATCTGAAGAAGTGAGGTTCTTACCCAGGAAAGCTTATGCTCCCAATACTTCTGGTAGTCTTAAAGGTGCCACAGGACCCTCTTGCTTTTTACAGATTCAGACTAACACGGCTACCCCTCTGATACACAACTCACACTAATACACTTGCACCCACAATGCCACCCCCTCCACATACAAACCTTACACACAGACACACATTCACTGGTGCTTCATGTACACATCCAACTAGGGTGACCAGACAGCAAATGTGAAAAACCGGGACAAGGGTGGGGGGTAATAGGAGCCTATATAAGAAAAAGACCCCAAAAATCGGGACTGTCCCTATAAAATTGGGACATCTGGTCACTCTACATCCAACACACTCACTAAAAATGCACAACTCAAACACACACACACACACACACACACACACCTCTTCGCACACCATTGGTTTAGTCTCTTTTACATTCTAAAGGGGCTTTTCCACAGGGGAATACTTTAGTATTGTCAACCCCAATCATTTAAAAAAAAAATCATGAGGTGTCCCCCCTAAAATAATGAGAATTGCTTTAAAAAAATCACAAGATTAAATAATAAATTATTGGGAGTCTTTTGATTTGCCTTCTGGTGTTTTAGGCCCTGTGCTCCAGGGTGTCAAGCTTTGCTCTGCAGCCAGGAGGGCTAGAAACTGTTTATTTTTAAATGAAAGCTGAGATTCTTTTATAATCACAGGACTCCAGGAGCTGGTGCTTTAAGAGAAACACCAAATATCATGAGATATTCAGAGACGTGCGGTAAAACCATGAGAGCTGACAATACTCAGTTTCCACTGAGTTTTCTTGCAGGCCCGGATAAGAGTTCATCCATTTCTGGGCTCCGGAGTCTAGGAAGTATATTTGGCTGTTTATCTAGTCCAGTAGGGCCAGCCCCACTCTCTCAAAAATCATGAGCTAGCCGCCTCAAAAATCATGAGCTTGGCTTAAAAATCATGAGGTTTTTAAAAATCCAGGTCCTTTTTATTTGCCTTCTGATTTGTCAGCCTCCAGGGTGCACTCGGGACATGTTTTCAAGACTTTCTCTGCAGCCCTCAGGGTAAGAGACTTGCTTATTTTTCAGTGAAAGACGAGATTCTTATGAAATAACATGACTCCTGGATCTGAGGCCTTAAGAGAAACACCAAATATCATGAGATCCGTGATTAAATTGTGAGAGTTGGCAACGCTGCTCTTCAGGAGTTTGTGGTGGGCGCCCCAGGCTTCCCCACCATGTTTTTGGGCCAGAATGCTCCTCTCATGTTAAGAGCTGCGAAGGGAGAGGAAGGCTTAGGAAGGGTGTGTGTCGTTCTGTACCTCGGGGGAATATCCTGCACCGCCATGTTCATCCTTATAATATGATTGTGTGGTATCAAATGCAAAGTTTGTCATGTTGGGTGTCTTTGGAAGGCTCATGCTGTACTGAGCATTGTTGTTATAGTAATTGTTGTTATAGTAATGTTGTAATTTCATGTATATAGTTATGAGGCTGAAAATGTGTCTTCATGGCTTAAAGCAAGCCCAGGCAAAAACTCTCCAAGAGCAGAGAAACAGTTCACACCTCATCAGGGCACGTATGGGACAAACCCAGCCCAGCCTCACAGGAACAAAGGACAGTGGCCTAGGCAACAACAAAGGATCTGTTGGACTCTCAAGTGAGTCACCCTCCTTCCTTTGGTCAGTTTGGGACTGCAATGAGGTAATGCTCACCTGACTCTGAAGGGGGGGCAAAGCCAAGAGGGAACAAAGAACATGATAAAAGGGAGAGACGTTTGCCATGCTCTTCCTCTCTCTTCCACCTCCATCTACAGACATCACCACCAAGCGGCTGAAGCACTGATCAAAGGGGAGAGCCTGGCTAAAGGGCAACCAGCCACCTCTGGTGAGATGCATCTGAGCTTGTAAGGGCATTGGAAGTGTTAAGATCAGCTTAGAATGCGTTTTGCTTTTGTTTCATTTGACCAAATCCGACTTGTTGTGCTTTGACTTATAATCACTTAAAATCTATCTTTATAGTTAATAAATCGGTTGGTTTGTTCTACCTGAAGCAGTGCGTTTGGTTTGAAGCATGTCAGAGGCTCCCCTTGGGAGAACAAGCCTGGTACATATCAATTTCTTTGTTAAATTGACGAACTCCTATAAGCTTGCAACGTCCAGCGGACATAACTGGACACTGCAAGACGGAGGTTTCTAGGGTTGTGTCTGGGACCGGAGATATTGGCTAGTGTCATTCGCTTGCACAATCCAAGGAGCAGCTGACATGCCATAGGTTGCGTGTGAACAGCCCAGGAGTGGGGGTTCTCACAGCAGAGCAGGGTAAGGCTGGCTCCCAAAGTCAAGGATTGGGCTGACCTAGCAGATCACCGGTCCAGATAAAGCAGGGGAACGTCACACGGTGATTTATTCCTCCTCCTGCAGAGGGAGGCCTCCTTCTCCGCGACCTGGCTTGGGGTGGGGGAACTGCCCCACAGCTCCCCTTCCCCCATAGCTGCTGTGGAGCCTGTTTCAGTGTGTTTAAACTACTGCCTCCTGATGTTGCTCCCTGATGGTCCACCCACAGGGGGAAGCATGGGCCACCCTCCCAAACCTTCAGCATCCCAGGGGGGGACATGCAGGAGATAGTATCCTCTGCTTGGAAGGCCTGGGACTTTGCCCCAGCTTGGCATCCCTCCCCTACTGCTTCCTGGCAGCAGGCTCCAATGATGGGACCAGGAACTCTGACACCCCGTTCCCCTGCGTAGAAGAGCGTGCCTCAGAAAAGAAAACCCCATGGTATCTCTGAGGTCAGTGGGTGAATGATGCGTGACCCCCACCCAACATGGCCATCCACGCCCTGACCTCATCCCTCTCGGCACCTTTGCTATCCTATGCAGAGCCTTCCGCACAGGCTTAGGATGGGGTGGGGTACACTGCTGTAGAGGGGGCTGACCCTTCCCTCCCCCTTGTGCACACAGAGGGTCCTCTGTACATGCATTCCTGGAGGTGTCCTTTAAGGATGAGCCTGTGTGCTGGGTACCCATTCTGCGGAGCATGGACTGCTCTGGCATCCCACGATTGGCTCTGGGTTGGAGCATGCAAGGTTCATATAAGGTCTCAGTCCGGTTAACCGGCGCTGCTGCCCCCCCCAAAAGCACAAGAACCACTGATTTACAACAGGAGACAGATAAAATCATCTGTTTATTCCCCGGCCTTAAATTGTCCGTTAGCAAAGTGCAGACCACAAAATGGGTGGCCTCTTTCCTGGAGAAACTGTAAAACCCTTCTTAGTCTGTGCACCAAAAAAGCAAACAAACAAACATGGCCAAGCGTCAGGTTTCAAGGGTGCTTTGTCGTTCACAAGTAAAAGGGGGCATCAGGGAGAAAATCCTTCAAGCTGATGAAAGCCAGTCACGACAACAACTGGTGGGAGAACATAGCGATGTAATTAGGAATCTGAAATGTTTTAACAAAAGGCAAAAGCAATCAGCCAAAGGTAATTAAAATGGATTAAGCAAAGCAAAGTAATTTGAACAAAATGCTGACAACCAGCTAAGCAAATAGGACAAAGGAGGATTGCGACGTGATAGGCACATGCCAAATTCGTATATGAATATGACTTTGCACTCCTACAAACCTTGAGCGCAAAGCATTCTACAAACAATTAAGCCTCGCAGTGTCCCCTGGGGAGGTAGGAATTATACACAATTTACAGGTGGGTAAACAAAGGTTGTAAGTGATTTGCCAAAGGCCACACAGCAAGGCAGAGCGAGCTGGAAGTGGAGCCCAGGAGTCCCAACTTCCAGTGTCCTACTGTAATAAGTTAAAGGTGCCAGCCTTCGACTATTTTAGCTTGCCCCATACATGGCATCGGTTCTTTTCTCTAAGCAGCAGTTTTTATTTTTAGCCTCTTGGTTTATCTCGCCAATGACAAACTTGGGTTTTATACTCGGATGTGGCCTGGCCAGAAGCCACTTGCAAGGGACGACTCCCCATGTTTAAGTGAGCTGGGTTTTGTTAACCGCCTTCGCCTTGGGGAGCTGTGGATTGCCTGCCTGCACTTCGAGCCAGGAGAAACCTCCAGCAGACGGTTATACTGAAGGCTTCGACATTCAACAGTAGGCAATATATAGAACTGAAGAGAGGGCCTTGGGAAAAGAAAAAGCTGTCTTATATCTGTATTTTAAAAAATTAACTCATGCTGTCAGAAAATGAGTCAGGTTTCCGGGATACTGGCTAATACATTCTCTCCGAGGGCTTAACTTCAGAAAATAAAAGAAGAATAAAACAAAACAAAAAAAGAACCCAGAGCTTTCTTTTCCCCATGGGACTCCGCATAAGCAAAGTCTAAAGAGCTCTGTTTGCCAAGGTTCTTTGACTCCAATTGCTTTTGGTTTAATGTGTACAAGGGGCAGGAGCTTTGGATTATGGGCAGGAATCATTGTAGCAAGAGCCTCTCTCTTCTTTTAGACCAGCCTGTTTGCGTTTTAAAAAGTCATTTGTTTAACCTGTTGTCGTTTTTATTTTAACACACCTGCTGAAATGCAGGGCTGGGCAGTGTCTTTTGTTGGGAAGGGGAGATTAGATGGCAGTTAAAGAGAGACTCATACTTTGACCTCTCCAGAGTGCAACTGAAACGCACCATCGATCACAGCGGGTTCAGACTACGGTCCCGATCCTGCAGCTGACCCTGCCTGGGCAGACCCTCGTGCAATGGAAAATCAGGGCTTCCATTTTCAGAAGGAGCCGCTAGTCTGAGTGTCTGAAGGCCTGATTTTCAAGAGTGCCAAACACCTCCCTTTCAAGTCACATTGTAGTGCGGGTGCTCAGTCAGTCAGGCCCAGAACAGCTCAGATTGGCTGTCCAAAATTAGTGGACACTTTGGTGGGAAATTTAGTCCTAAGTTTGTTTTAAAAAGCCCAATGTTACCATGAAGGCAGGACAATAAGAGATGCCTTTAAGCTGTGCAAGAGGACTGGTGACATTTGCACTGCCCCAACAGCTCCATGACCCATTGGTTTTAATTGTCATTTCAGAGGTTCAGCGCCAGTATCTCCAGCAGAAAGAAGGCAGCAATCACTTGGCTTAGACATTCACAGTTTCAAACATAAAAGGGATAAATCCTCATGCTCTGGGGCTTAAGCCAACTGCTAATTGCCCAAGGTTAGGAAGACACTTCCTCTGTGATGCTAGAGGGGGTTTATATATTGTGGTGTTTCTCATGGCTTCATCTGAAATAGCTAGTGCTGGCCACGGTCAGGGATGGAACTACTGTTACTACTACTACCACCTCGCTCTTATATAGTACTTTTCAGCTGCAGATCTCATAGCGCTCTACAAAGGTCAGCATCATTATCCCCATTTTACAGATAGGAAAACTGACATGCCCCAGGTCCCCCAGCAGGCCACTGCAGAGCCGGGAATAGAACCCAGGACTCCTGAATTCTGGTGCTCTGTCCACTAGGCCAGGCTGCCTAAATGAATCTGATCTAGCATGGCAACTCCTATTTTGGTGAGGGAATGCAGTTTGGGCTTACTGACCATGGAGCACTTGTTCGCAGAGGGCTGGGGGGAGGGGAAGGTATACAGGGAAAGAAATGCAGAGTGAGAGAAATAATGAATGGAGAAAGAGAAGGAAGGGGAGGGCATGTGTGTGAATACATAAATATACTTAATACTTTCTGGGGCTCAAGCCTGCAGGAGAAATTTCAGGCCAAGTGGAATTTGTTGGTGCGGGTGTGGGGGGGACTTGCCTCAAGACTAGACTGTACAACGGAAAGTCTCTAACTAGGGAGTAACTAATGTGAGTCTGTACTGCAGACTGAGGGGGACCGAGAGCAGAGGAGTGACGGTGAAGAAACAGCAGCCCAGCGCTGCGCAGAGCCAGAGGGGCGGGTGGGAGGGGAGCGAGGACGGAGGCTGACGATGCGCTCCATTGACACACGACAGCGGCTCAGCTTCCCCCAGCTGCGTGGGCGGCTGCACAGGGCTGCGTGCCTGGCTCGCCCGTCCCAGACACGAAGCAGACCGCCTACCGCACAAAGCAAGCGGTCATTATGTGACTGGCGTTGGTACCTCGCTCCACTCCCCTCCCTTTCCTTCCCCTCCCCGCCGGAGCAGTCGCCAGCCGCCCAAGTTCCTCTTTAGTTATTTTTCAAAGAACTAAGGCCACCTTGATTCATTACTCACCGTGTCTGCATCCAGGCTGGGAGGGTGGCAGGGTAGTCAGGCGAGGAACACGAAATAATTAATTCCCGGTGGGCTAATAGGGGGCAGAGGCAGAAGCTATAAGGAGAGGAAGCAGCTTGCTTACATCCCCCTCGAATAGGGCAGATGGTTCACAAGCCCAAGCAGTGCTTCTCCCCCCAGATCAGGATCTAAACCAGAGAGAACCCTGAACCCCTGAAATAAAGGTGGAGAGAAAAGGGCTAAGCAGAGTCCTGGAAGGGGGAGGGATAGCTCAGTGGTTTGAGTATTGGCCTGTTAAACCCAGGGTTGTGAGTTCAATCCTTGAGGGGACCATTTAGGCATCTGGGGCAAAAATCTGTCTGGGGATTGGTCCTGCTTTGAGTAGGGGGTGGGACTAGATGACCTCCTAAGATCCCTTCCAACCCTGATAGTCTATGAAACAGCAGTGTGTCTGGCTCACAGGAGGTAACAGAAAGGATTGCAAGTCCCTGGAGGTTTTTTTTTTTTTTTTTAATCCAAAAGTGGCAGTTTTCATTAATTCTCCTAGTGTTAACTAGGGCAGTTAATCGAGCCTCCCTGCCCCCTTACAGGGTGGGTTCTGTCCTGAAAAGGGATTCTGGGAAAATGGCACCCTGTTTGCTGCCAGGTCAGTGACACCAATAGCACTTTTGTTCATTTCACAAGACCAGACGATTTTTCTAACCACGGGCCCTGCAAACTCAGCCTGGCTTTGGGAGCAGGGTGGGGTTCTTTCCATCTTCCCCAGCAATCAGTGTTCAGCAGCCACCATAACCCCTCCCCTCTGAGGGACTTGTGCACCCCCACTTACTTCCCCGCATGTCCTCAGTGACACTGAGGGACCCTGTTGCTGCCAGTGGGCTTGTCTGGAGAAGCCGAGTAGAACTTGGCAAACAAACCTGTTTCTGATGCACAAGGTCTAATCTGTGCTGGCTCCACAAGGCTCATTGGGGTGAAAAGCAGTAAAAACCGATACGGGTCACTAAAATCAGTACACTCAGCTCTGAATACACACAGGGGCTAGATCTGCTGAGTAAAAAGGGGCCATTTTTACATCGGCACTTCTGCGGAAGGGACCCGTGGCTTTAAAAAAAGCCAGGCCCTGACAAATTTGGGAGGAACATGACCTGTCTCAGACAATGTGTTACCTTTCCAAGGAACGTTGACTTTCCCATTGATTGCCCTTCCACCCCTCCCTTTTGGTCTGGCAGGTAAACTGGATTGCAACTGGACAGATCAGACAGTAGACCGATAAGTGAAATGGGGATGTGGCAATAGATGGCTCTGCTGACAGACAGAAACTTCCTTCCTCAGCTGTTAAGGATGTCCCCACAGGTAAACAAACTGATGGGTTTCAAAGGCTTCCCCATATGCCTGGTCTGCTGCATTTCACGTGTGTGTGTGTATGTATATGCCTGTGTGTATGTGTGTGTGTGCACGTTAAAATATGAATTAGAACAGTTTCCTTGGGAAAGCTCCAAACAGGTGACTCATGTCCTGTATCTTGAGTTGCCCTTTTGCACCGTCAACACTGATATGCTTTTATGGCTGGAATTTGGTCCTCTCCTGCTCAGCCGCGACACTGACACGTACCTGTCTGATCCTGATTTGCTCAGGGTTTTATGGGAGGTCAACATGCACAAGGATGCAGCGGCGTGTGGTACGGAAGTCCACCCTGTACGATTTCAAGAAGGAACTGGACGTCTAAGGGCCTGGCGACGGGATAGAGAGCCTGGCCCCTCTAGGTTACAAAGTCTGAGTTGGACCAAAAGTTCTTGCTATCTGGTAAATGTTCAGTTGGCTGTGGGGAATAGGTGGATTGTCTCAGTCCATTTCGCAGTGGACACATGTCTGCGTGCTGAGAAAGGTCATCTCAGCTGCCCGAATTGCCTCTCTTATGGTCAGTCTCAGTCAGCGGAGAGGCCAGGGACAGAATAAACCTTGGAGACTGAACTCTCATCCTAGGTGTGATGTGACCTCCTCCAGACTAGGGTTTGAGGTGGGAAAGCTACTCTGCCCTTGCTACCTGTTCTGTATAGGAAGAGACAGCTTTGGTCTGCAGGCCTGTCAATCTAGGCCCTCTCCCTGGAGCTCAAATACTCTTTTTTCTGTAAAAAGGATGTGTCTGGAAACAAAGACATTTACTGCTGTTAGATCCATGGCCTGACAAACAGCTGGTGGCCTACAGGAAGCCTCATTAACGTTGCTGCTGTCAGGTTCGCTTCATTGTTTTTAGTTTGACTTAATTGAGGAATACGTGGGGACAGGATTTGGGAGGGCAGGAGGGAGAAATACTTATTTTTTAAGCATGTCATTTTCAAGAAGAACCCAATGATGGCATTGGTGGCAGACACTGGGGCAGGGGAAGCGCGTTTACTGAACCCCTGAGAAGCCAGCTGGATTTTAATTGAAATAACATGTGCATCTGGGACAACAGCCCCAGTGAGAGGCTGTGATTCTTGGATTTATGGCATCTCCTGGACTGGCTGGTTAAAAGAAAAAAAAAAAAGCAATAGTACAAACATTTAAACAAGAGTGGCAATAAAGATAATCAGGTAGCTAGATTAGATAGAGAAAGAAAAAAAGATACGTATTTTATATTTACCCCCAAACAAAAACCTCTGTTGGCTTCAAGTTAAGGCTGCTCTGGTGCTCGGCCACTACATGGAAAATTGCCAGGGAAGCAATGACGTCGCACCCAAACGTCACCCTCACCAAATGCGCTCTTGGACTCCTCACCTGCCCATCGCCAAGTTCCCTTGCGCCTCGGACACGGAATCAACCAAACTACATGTGGCAGCAGCCTCTTCATGGGAGTCAAATGCACACCCTTAACTCTGACCGCAGCTCCTGGCTTGTAGGAACACAGGGTCTAATCTGGTGTGGCTGTTCCAATCTCTGCCAGCAGCCAGGACCAAATGCTTGAGAGCAAAGAGCAAAAACTCTGCAACAGGGCTCAAAATATGAGTGTGAGCGTGCAAGAGAGAGCATACACCCATACACACACCCATGTATAGTCGGCCGGGTTTCCGCTCTGTTATACCAGTTTAAAGTCCACTGACTTAAGGAGTCACACCGGTATAAAAGTGGTGTAGTAAACAGAGTGAAGAATCAGGCCTTGTGTCCAAAACGCATTTTTTGTGTGTACATCCATTTGAATATCACTTATCAATGGGCGCGGAGCATTCTTTTGAGCATTGCTGGGCAGAGACAGGATGGTGTTTGGCCACATTTAATGTGCTCGCTCCTTTTCTGAAACTGCTTTGTAAATCGCTTCAGCCAAGAAGGGGGGCGGGGAGGGGGATGAGGGAGAGAGGAAAGAAAGGGAGGAAGAAAAAGGGCTTTGTTAATTTTAATAGGGTGTGTTATGTTCCTCCTTCATCTCGCAGATCTGCCACACTCGGCGATGACAACCCTGCTTTATGGAGACCTCGTCTCCACTGACTCCCCCCCCTCCACCCAGTCTAGTTAAAAATCCCACACTGCATAGCAGAGAATAACTTACATTGCACTTTTGGCAGGCGAGGGTAAATGCGGCTCTGTTTTCATCGCGGAAAAGCCTCAGGGCGCATATTTTTGTAATTAGGCTTTTATGCTCAGCAGTTTTTGCAGCTGTGATGACACTTGGGTGTCGCCCCCTGGTTTCTCACGCTCTCCCTGCCAAATTGTGTAGCCGGCTGGTCAGCAGCCAAGGGCTGAGGTCGGTGTGTCAGCCCCCGCTCCTTGTGTACACACTGAAAAGAAGGTGCATTGCAAACTCTCCGGCTCATGGAAGTCAGCCATGGTGCCTTGTCAAGGTCATCACTCATGCTTTAGCTCACTCGACTAACCTGACAGCGGGGAAATACATTAGAGACACCAAGATCAGGGCTCTGCTGCTGCTCTCTCTGGCCTTTCAGAGGCATGTTACCATTTATTTCTTCCCTTTCCGCTAGTGGTGAGGGAGCATCTCCTCCCTTGCCACCCACTTCTGTGATTTAAAGCAGGTTTTCATCAGCCCCCGGGGACATACTTCCCCCTACTGCACAGAGGTGTAGGAGGAGGAGGGTACGGGGCCGCTTGGAATGTTTCCCGTCTCCGAGGTGGTGCAGGGTTCCCTCCCCTCCTTTGAATCCACCCCACTCCGGGGAAATGGAAGACATAAGTTGGATACTGACATGCGCTAGGCCTGTAGTCCGCCTCCCCACTCCCACCGGTGCGCTTTCTCCCCCTCAGCGGCAGGCCCGGAAACCTCGCTCCAGCTGCAGCTTATTAAAGTCGGAATGTCTCTCCGGGATCAGACGAGAGCCAGAAGGATCATTAATAACAACTAACTATGCAGGCTTGCGTGCCAACCCAGCCTGAAACAGCAGCACTCTCACACCGGGGAAAAAACCCCACCACTGCCACAGTTTTACAGCCTCGCTCCCTCCTTCCTGTTGCAATTACTTCTGTGTCACCCATATAAAACCCTGGGTAAAGGAACAGGCTCCCTGGACTCCAAACCTTTCCCTCCCTCTCTGGGGATAGAAGGAATCCCCTCCTCCCGCTTGAAGGAATAATAGATGTGTTCAAAGTATTAAACTTCACTGAGATGCAGCAAAGATAAAAATACAGTAGGAAACTGACCCTTCTCCTTACAAGAGGGATATTTATCAAACCAGACTCCTACAGTCATAGAAATGTCGGGCTAGAAGGGACCTCAGAGGTTATCAAGTCCAACCCCCTGCACTGAGGAAGCATTAAGTATAGTTCATTTAGAAATGATGGAAACTCAAATCCAGCTGGTTGAATTATTTCCTAAGAGGCAGTGTGGTCTGGTGGATAAAGGAACTGGACAGAGTTGAGCTGGGTGAATTTTTTCAACCAAACATTTTTTTTCTCCCAGTGAAAAAGGCAGATTCGGTGACACAAATATTTGATGAATTTGTGTCAATTTCGCGGAATTGTTTTGGTTAGGGGGGAAAAAATCCCAACCAAAACCCCACAAACAAATTCTGAAATAAAATATCAGAATATGGTAGCTTCAAAGTGAAATGTTTTGATTTTTTTTAATTCAAAATGACTTCGTTTAGAAATTTTCTTTCATTTTAATTACATTGCAAAAACACATTGAAAATGCTTGAAATCAAAATGAAACATTTTAGCCAAAGCAATTTTTTTTCAATTTGCTGAACATTTAAAAATATATAATTTTTGGTTCAACCCAAAACAATTTCACCCCCCAGAATTACCAGTAAACAAACAAAAAAAATCTATTATTCACCCAGCTCTAACTGGAGACCAGAAGACCTGGGTTGTATTCCCAGCTCTATCACTGACCCGCTGGGTAACCTTGGGCCTCAGTTTCCCTTTCCACCTGTCTTGTCCATTTAGATAGAGAGTTCTTTGGGGTAGGGACAATCTCTCACTATGTGTACAAAGCTCACAAGAGGCCTGGATCTCAGTGGGGGCCTCTAGGCCCTACCACATACGTAATTATTATCAGGGATAAAACATCCAATCAATTTAGCCCTTTTCTCGCCTTCTGGAGACTTGGGAAGAGATCCTGATTTCTGTGAATGCATATATTGGGCCAAATTCAGACCTGGTGTAAACCAGATGCACCTCTGTTAAAGCCACTTTGGCACTTTGAATCCGCCAGCTCTGAATTCGGCACTTTATGCATAAACGTCCATCAAATAGTTTATACAATTGATTTTCAGCCTCCGAATTGGTTTATTACTCATTTTGACTGTGTTCCGTTCATTAGCTCTGGTGGATGGTTGGTCACCTAAATCACATGGTATTATTTCTGCTCCCTGATTGGACAGCTATAACGTTTAAAAATAAGAGATTAACCAATAGTGAACAATGCACTTTCAGCTGCAAATTTGTGGATAAGTCACCAGCTGTGAAACTTTTGCAATTTATGAGCATTTTTACAAGTAAACCAGGTTGTACAAATACCCAGGAACAACCAATAGTAGGTCCAGGTGGGAGCTGGGGGAGCCTGCCAGGCTTATCAGTGAATATATGAATGGAGCACTTTTTGTATCATTTGACTAGCTGCAATCTGATGGCTCTCCAAGAACTGAGTTTGGGGTTCTCAGCCCAGTTCCTGGCAGGCACATATCACCACCATTAATTAACACACACAGCTGTGGCAGCAATGGAGACCAAAGACTAAATGGGTCATGGAGAATGAGCCATCCTCTCCCGCCAGCTGCAATTTGAGCCAAGTGACCAACCCAACTGTCCCTCTGCTCTATCTGTTCCACAGATAAATAGAAGGTACCAGTTTCTACAGGACATTTGTTCTCGGTTCTTTCACGTTATGCCAACCACAGACATTCAAAAACCAGGCGTTAGGCCCACTAAATATCAGATTGGCTTAAAAATCACAAAATATTAAAAATAATTTGTTTGTTTTTTCTTTGCATTTTGGTATTTCACCCTTTAGGGCGCACTCATTTCTTGTTCTCAAGCTTTTCTCTGCAGCCAGGAAGACTAGAAATGTGCTATTTGTTTTAAATGAAAGCAGAGAGTCTCATGAAAATCACTTGACTCCAGGAGCTGGGGGCTGAAGCAAGACATCAGACATATCACAAGACTTGCGATAACATTTCAAGAGCTGGCAGCGGTGCTCATATGAATGTTCAATTCCCTGAACATAGAAAGCACCGTCTGTGATAGGTGTTCCTTTCTAGAGGGTGTTTTCCTATCATCCTCCTCGGGTAAAAAATACAGAAGGAAATTAGATGAAAAATGCAAACCCAAGTACAAACCAACATGTTCACAACCAAAGCAGAGAGATACTTAATAAAAGTGAGACCAGAATTGTAATGGGATCAAATTTGGATTTACACCGAACAGAACAGCAGCTTCAGTCCAGAAGTGTGGCTAATCAGCCCCCGGGGTAGCATTCACCACTGCGTAGAGCACTCTGGGATTTAGCTGGTGCATAGACCCTTGCGTTGGTCTTCGGCACAGGGGTGAATTTCACCCTCTGAGTTGCACAGCCAACGCTAATGCTTCAGCATGTCGCTCACTTGCATTTTCTTCTCATTCTATTGTAGCGGCCAAACACCCCAGGCCAGATTCATCCCTGGTGTAACATAGGTAACTTTGCAGGAGGAATGGATTTGGCCCCTTTGGATTTTCAGAGTCATTTTGAGTGGGCTTGTTGCCTGCAGCTTTAAATGTTCCTTCCCCTCCCCTTGAAAACCGATAAACTGCTCCTAGGTTCACTCCTGGCTTGTCTCCTGTGCAGTTATGCGGCTGCTCCACTCGGAAGCAGAGGGGGCTGGTCTGACAAGCAGCAACAAGAGCATGCCTGGCTTGCTGTGAGGTACAAAAGGAGAGGAGGCCGTTAGAATCTATAGTAATAACAGTGCTTTGCACTTACTATTATTATTATTAATATTCATGTTCCGCTGGAGGTTGGATGGCTGAGCAATCACAAACCTTGCTGAAGCTGTTAGGCATGCTGGCTAATCGAGGGAACAATTAAATGCCCCCTTGTTTAGTGATAGCAGAAACAATGGAAACCACCCCTTCCCCCCCGCCCCGGGTGGGCTGGGAACTGATTTGATGGCAGCTCCGTGTGTGTCAGAAGCAGAAAGCCAAGGACAGCAAGAGAAACCCAGGAAGTGTGGCCCAGAGAGGATGCCAGGAGAGCACTTTGGGGCAGTGTGCTGGCTGAAAAGAGGCTTGGAATTGTGAGCAAGGAAAGTGCCCCCCCCGTTGCTTGATTCCGCCTGTGTTCAGGGAAACAGAAGCTTGCATCCGTTCTTTGTAAATAAAGAGGACCACATCAAAGAAATACCTGACAGGTATCATCCATGTCTCCTCCAAGTGGAAACAATTCACAAGGGCTCAAATATATTAGCTAATCTCTTCGCTCAAAAAGAGATAACGATACCTACTTCTTATGCAGCACTTGCATCTCAAAACACTTTACAAAGGAGGTCAGTCTCATGACCCTCTTTTTACAGATGGGGAAACCGAGGCACGGTACGGTCACGTGATTTGTGCAAGGTCACCCAGCAGGCCAAGGGTAGAGCTGGAGGCAAAATGCAGGACTCCTGAGTCCTGGGCCAGTGCTCCAGCCACTAGACCACACTGCCACTTCTCTAGCCCCTTCCATTCAGGCGTCTCAAAGCACTTTGTTGACGGGTGGAGTCCAACTGTTTTAGCCCGAGGACCAAATGTGATTTCAAGGAAGTCAAGGGACCACAATCACTCCTTTAACTATTTCCCTCGGCTCAGGTAGAGCCAGTCTACACCTTATCTTGCTTTCCTCTCCCGAGGGGTCCCACAGCATGATAGGGGAGGTGGCACTGGAGCAGCCAGAACTATTCTGCCTCTCCCCTCTTCCCTGGCACTGCAGGACAGGCAACAGCTGGCAAAGGCCTCCCCATAGCGATTCAAACCCTTCTGTTTAGTTGTAGGGCACAGCTTGGATCACATATTTTCATTTTGTGAGCAAAGACAAATGTTCTTCTTGACACAGTCACCCTCCTTGGACACTGGTGAGGTAGACACTTATGAGTCAACTCTCACCACCTCTCCAGGCTGTAAGGGAAGTCATTTGTCTCTTCTAATTTCTCAAGCAGGGAAACTGAGGCATAGAGAGGGGACGTGACACAGAGTCATACAGTGAGTCAGTGGCAGAGAGGGGAGTACACTCCATAACACCTAACTCCCAATCCTGATGTGACAGCTGGTTTATCAAAGTCGTTAAAAATACATACACGGGCACCTTGAAGAATGTCCCACATGCTCATGCAAGTTTCATCCTAGAGTGTATTTTTTAAAAACAATTTATGTATTTAGGAAGTTTACAAATCCTTGCCCTGTAAATATCAGTGATCAAAGCAATCATTACAACAGCCAGCTTTTGTTTAGCGAGACATTTTATAGGAATATAATCATCTGGTCTTTCTGTTTAACAGGGTGGCACCATATTCCAGAGTGAGCATCATTAGAATATGTCATTTCTAGTGATTGTGTTCAGTTGAGTGAAATGTCTGTATACACATATTTAGCAGACCAGGCATGGCTATCAAATGTTAATGTTCCAAAAAACGGAACAGATGTGCAGAATTTTTGCCGATGAACATACTTAGAGTATTGAATAAAAGGTAACCAAATAGCTCAGTATCTATCCGTCCTCTGTTTTGCTGGGGACGTAATTGAGGTGTTAATTTTTTCAGAACCATGGCCTCCTGTATTTTTGATAACCGTTCCCCTAGAGCTGGCCTATTTTTCTTTTTCCAGTGAGCGGCTATGAATAGCCAAGCGGACGAGAGATTAATTCTTCATTTCCTCTTGGGTGACCATTTCCACTAGGAGGCTGCAAATGTCTTCCGAGAGTTTTTACACAGTTAAATAGCACAACGCCAGAGAAAAATAATTAGCAGAAGGAGAGAGACATTTCAAAGGGGTGGCGGAGGGTTTTTCATAGGAGATTAGAAATAAAATGAAAAGACACAGGAATACTGTCCCGAAGAAAAGTGGCTGCAAAAGCTCTCACTTGAATGATGGCCATATTGTGTGTAGGGACAGAGAGGAGGCTTGTGCTAGTCAAAAGGAAGGAGCAGAGAGAGCGGAAGGATGGTCTAGTGGGTGCTAATCTGGAACTTGGGCGATGTGTGTTTAATTCTCTTCCTGTGTGACCTTGAGCATCCCTCCATGCCTCAGTTTTCCCATCTGTAAAATGGGAATAATGATACTGCTCTCCTTTGTAAAGTTCTTTGAGATCTACCTCTCCGGGGTCTTGAGAGGACAAATTATGTTTATTGAAGATGGTGAGCTGCTCAGATACCATAACTACAACAGTGGCCTGTTTTTCAGAGGGCGGTGCTCAATGCTTCCTGAAAACCAGGTCCCATTAAGGTGTTTAGCGTTGGGCACCCAAAACCACTAGTTGCTTTTGCAAATCTTGGCCAAGGTAGGCACATTTTGACCATCTCATTGGAGTTCCCTACATATTCATCATCAGAGATTTGCACTGAACGTAAGAAGCGGGTGGGCGGGCAGATGGGAAGTATGGTGGCTCAGTTTGCCTTTTGTAGGAAAAGAGACATCACCCTCTCCGGGGTGGAAATGACTCGACGTCGCTCGTTATAAGATCATTAGTGTCTTTGCTGTCTTAAAATCCTGACAAGTCAAACAGCTAAAAATGAACCCGCTGCTCTGACACTCCCCAACGTGATTATGTCAAATTAAGTTGCAAATAAATTATGGAAAGAGAAAAAGGGGAAAAAAAAAAAAAAAAGAGAGAGAGAGAGAAGAGATTTCAGGGAAGCCTGTATAATTGGTTTGGGTCTTTTGACCCTGTCTATTATCAATGATCTAGGGCTCCTTCATTACCCAGTTCCACGTGCATCGTAAGTGTCATGTCTCTCCAGAAACAAACCTTGGGGGGCATTTAGAATCAGACAAGTGTAAAAAATCCGCAAACTCCCTCAGACAAAATCCCTAGAGGATTCGGGTCCTTTGGGGCCACTCTCCGGCCTTGTGCTTGGCCTTTTCATTCGGCGCAAGAATTGCCACTAGCCCCTGACCCTTCGAGAAGGGTTATTCTGAGCTCATTCGCGGTTAAAGAAATCACACAACCTGCTTGTTGCTGTGTGTGTGTGTGTGTGTGTGTGTGTGTGTGTGTGTGTGTGTGACCCTTTATACAAAGAATATTTAGCAGTTGTGATTTCTGTGAAACTCTTGTTTCCTGTTTATTTGGCAGGGGGCTGCATTTGGGGGTGGGGGTGGATGGGGAGGTTAAAACAGACCAAGAACCTCTGAGGCTCTGACACAGCCCATGTCTAACACGCTCTGGGGGCTTGATTCTTTTCTGATTGGCACTGCTGTTAAGTTAGGCTTAAGCTCAGGGGCGGCTCTATGTATTTTGCCGCCCCAAGCACGGCAGTCAGGCGGCTTTCTGCTGCGTGCCTGCGGGAGGACCGCTGGTAACGCGGATTCGGCGTACCTGCCGCCGAATTGCCAGCAAAGCCGTGGGACCGGCGGACCTCCCGCAGGCACACCGCCAAAGGCATCCTGACTTCTGTCCCCACAGCGACCGGCAGGCCGCCCCCCACGGCTTGCCGCCCCAGGCACGCGCTTGGTGCACTGGTGCCTGTAGCCTCCCCTGCTTAAGCTTCCCTGATGCCAATGGAGTTTGAGCTATTGTGGTGCCAGGATTGGGCCCTCTGCATTCTGTTCCAGGCCTAGCACCTAGAAAGGGCTGAAGAGATGCTGGAAACTAAAGTCATGTGGCGTGAGGGCTAAGCAGAGCAAAACGGCTGAGCACACCTCACTGAAATGATTCCACAATGAGAGGCATGCTGCTGCTGGGTAAGACAGCATGAGCCCTTCGGCCGCCTTGAGAAGGAAGATGAACAGGATGGAGGGATACATGATACTCTCCCTCGCCCCCACACCCCCGTGGTTGGGACAGGAATTTCATACACCTTGAGACCTCGTAGCATAAGACCCTGCTGAGTGTTGGGGGCCGTGAGGCGTTGCGGAGAGGCGACGTCCAGAGTTTCTGCAAAGACCCTGTTGGATTCTGCAAGGTAACTACAAAAAATCCAGCTGCTTTACATATAAGAGGGCTCTGAAAGACAAAGTCTATGGAAGAACGAAAATGTCCAAAGTGCACACCTCTTCCCACCTCAATCCACCATTGCTAGGGCACTGTCTCTGTAGCTGTGAAAAGTACCTTCAGGGCTGGATGTTTTCATTGGCCTCATGAGCGTGTATGTTTCGAGGGAGAAGGTGTGAGCCAGCAAGAGCCACAGATTTCTTTTTAAAGTTCTTTTATTAAAAAGATCTCAGTGCGGATTAACGTTCTGGGCACTATGCGATTGACTCCCCGTAACTGACTTCCTACTAATGACCGCCACATAAGGCTCGGATTTAGTGCAAGCGGGGCCACTACACTCTGGATAAATGGCACATCTAGTCTGTTGAAATGGCCCATTTAGAGTTATTTGCATCTTCCAGGCTGATTCACAGCAGTTAACAGGGGAGGGTTGGTGTCTGTCAGCACAATTTTTCTACTTCGCTCACTTCAGTTTGCTTCCTTGCTCTGTTGTGGTTGCTAAATGAGTTCATACAATTTTTGGAAATGTTTTGCAAATGCAAACCTAACTAGCACTACCTACTGTTGCTGTAGGGAAGTAATAATAATAATACCTAGCTTTGATATAGCCCTTTACAAAAGAAGTCAGTATTATTATCCCTATTGTACAGATGAAAAAACTGAGTCATGGAGACGGGAAGACACTTTGCCTAAAGTTACCGGCAAATGCAGGAACTGAACCCAGGAATCCTGAGTCCTACCCTACCGCCTTATTGACTAGTCTACACTGCCTCAAGCAATAGTAAAATGGATTGAACTTTTTTTTAAGACAATTGTTTGCATTTGCAGGGTGTCTCTTCTTTGCTTTGTTTGGTAGGGGTCCAGTAGTTCCTTTCTTTTGGTAGATTTTCTCTTCTCTCTCCTTTCCCCAACCCTTGTCTTTGCCCACTATTACATTTTATTTATTAGCATTAAATTAATTACTTTCTACCTCAAACGGAGAACAGTAGTAGTAGCTGAATGTAACTTAGGTCTTTGTGTATTGGAATACATTTATCCCAAGGGCGATGGTGGAAAGCGCCTTGCTTGCGATGGTTAAAACTAGACAGGACAGAGCCCTGGAGAAAATACATTAGAGACGGATCCTGAATTAGATGGAATGATGGACTAACTAGGTGATCTCATGAGGATGTCTCCATCTCTACCAGCTGTGTTCTGTGTATCAGCCTTCAGTGATCCGAAAGCTTGTCTCTCTCCAGAACAGAAGTTGGTCCAGTAAAAGATATTACCTCACTCATCTTGTCTCTCTAATATCAGCCCTCAGCAACAGCATTGCCCTCCCGAAGTATTCAAAAGTCATGAGTTGGACCCTCCAAATATCAGGAGATTAGCTTAAAAATCAGGGGATTTTTTGAACAAGAATGCATTTAGGGTTCTTCTGATTGGCCTTTCAGTTTTTCAGCCTTTAGGGTTCACTCGGGCCATGTTTTTTAGCTTCTCTCTGTAAGCAGGAGGGCTAGACATTTTGTTTATATGAAAGCTGAAATTCTCGCATAACTGCACTACCCCAGGAGCTGGGACTTTAGGGGAAACACCAAATACACGGGCATGGTGATAAAATCGTGATAGTTGGCAACATTGCACGAGTTAAATAGATGGAAGGAGTGAATAATAATTACGGGTGTGGAAAATGTTGAGGGCAGCAGCTAAAAATCAGAGCAAGTTTCAAGAACTGGACTTCTGCAGATTATTGGTCATTATTCGCTAAGTACCAAGAATTGTGCTTGGAGCTGTGCAAGATACAAAGTCAGGCCCATTCCTGCTCTAAGGATCTTACTGTCTGATCTAAGGGCCTGACCCAATGCAGGCTGAAGTCAGTGAAAAAAGAAAGGCTCCCCCTGAATGCAAGGAGCACAGGGAGCAATGAGCCGAATGTTTGTACAGTGCTTTAGATGCAGAGGAGGAAGTAACTGTTCCCTCACACGACCCAGCAAGGCCACACAAGTTAGAATTGTCTTAGGCCATCATCATCACAGGGCTCTGGGATTGCCCCCCAAAGCTGCAGTGAAGTGAGATGGAGGCATATGCTGTTCTTGGACAGAGGTGTGGCTAAGATGTATGAGCACAGGGAAGAGCCAGGAGCTCCTGAGTTTGAGTCTTGCACCTGACACTGATTGCAGCTGTGACCTTGGGAGAATCACTTTCTGGCTTTGTGCCTCAGTTTCCCCATCTATAAAATTGACGTGATAATTACCACCCTACCTCCTGGGGTTGTCGTGCAGATTGACTGGTTCGGACGGCTTTGAAGATTAAGAGTGCCGGATGCCCTATTACCCAAGGCTAGATTCACTATTGATTTGACATCATAAACTCTTGACTGTCACACGTTCAGTAAGAGCAACTGGGCTCATTTAAAATGATGCATGGATAGCATCCCCTGGGAAGATTTAGAGCTGTCAGACTGACCTGTTCACTAATGCTCTTTTGTTTAATTTTTTTTACAAAGGTGAAACGAGACACGGTCTAAAAGGGTCAGAGCAGCAGGAGACCCAGTCAGAGAAGGAGGAGGGAGGATACAGGGCAGAGGCCATGGCTATCCATATAGTATAAGAATAAAAAGAAAGTAACAAGACTTTAGCTCATTCTGGGATTCTCTGGGGGTTTATACCATCAAACCCCTGAAAGCAATTGTCACCTACACCTGCCAGGGTCCCAGTCCCAGCTCTGCCAGCAACTCACTGCATGCACTTGGGCAAGTTGTTTGATCTCTCAGTGCCTCGGTTTACCATCCCTTCAGAGGATCACTGAAAGGCTAAATTCATCATGGTTGTAAAGCACTTTAAGAACCTTGCATGGAAAGTACTGGGGAAGAGGAAATATTCGAATTGTCTGCATTACAGTCCCAAATGGGGATCGTGGCCCTATTGTAGCTGGACGCTGCACAGATACATGTCCAGAGACCCTTCCTGCCCAGATCTGCTTCCCTGAGAAATTCTTAAAATGACCCTGCGTGCATCATGACTGTATCCAGGGGAGTGAGATGGGACTGGGGGAGGGAAATGGCAAAATGTGTTTCTTCTGCAGCTCAGTTTCAAGGAAAACTTGCCCTTTCACAGTTGGTTAAGCAAAATGTCAGCGAATGCTAAATGCCTGCAGCCACATATGTTCTACACAAGAGAGGCTCCATAAATCAGGGAGCAGTTAGTGGGAAAAAATCAGGTTCCAAGGAGGAAAACAGTAGGATACGGGGTTGTTGTTTTTTTTTTAAAGCCGGAGCTGCAGTGTTTCAGTTTATTATGTGGCCCAGCAGTGAAGGAATTCATCACATTGTCACCCCCTCCTTTTTTTTTTTTTTTTTAAATCGAGGAGGGGAGTGTGGTGGTGGGGGGAAACAAAGCAGGAGCCGTGCAATCAACTTTGTGTAAAATTGGCGCTGTGTCCCGCTCACAAAGCGGGACAAAGGCTGGGGGGCTGGTGGCTCAGCTGGGAGTCAAGGCAGCACAGCTGTGACCAATGCCAACACAGCTCCCGTCAATATGGAGTGACCCTGGCTCCCCTGAAACCTGCTTCCAGGCTCATCTCCCATAATTCTCACCAAAAAAGGGGAACAAACAAAACCTTTGTCAGCACTTCCAAGGCTTTCTCCCTGAAACCTTAAATATTTCATTAGACTCGTCTCTTTCTTTCTTCTTTCTTTTTTCCCACCTGATTTGGGCTTAAAAAGCAAGCGTGGAGGCTAAAACTCTGGGTCAACAAACGATTAAAGGAAAGGCTTAAAAGAGGAGGGGAAGGAGGGGGGGGGCCGTTGTCCAATCTGCAACAATACTAAAGAAAGAAAAGGAAAGGAAGACAAGATGCTCCCTGTTTTGTTAACGTACGGGGCAGGTACAGTCTATTTCTTAAACCTGTTTACTTGGAAAGGCCTAGATTTAAACAGTGTAGCCACTCGGGCGTGTAATGATATAAGCTGCTCGGTCAGGTGCAGAGGCTGCAGCCGCAGCTTTAGGTGTGCAAGAAATGCAGAATTGGACCCATAAAGTGCTCTGGCTAACCAATGCAAGTAGCGGGCTAGATTCCTAGTTACAAGGCCAGAAGGGACCACAGTGATCATCTAGTCCAACCCCTGCATAACACCCGCCATAGGACTTCCCTGAATTCATTCTTGCTTGAACCAGAGCCGATCTTTTACAAAAACATCCCACCTTGATTTAAAAATTGCTGGTGATGGAGAATCTACCACCTCCCTTGGTAAGCCATTCCCATTGTTAATGACCCTCCCCATTTCAAAACGGTGTCATGGTTTTAGTCTCGATTTGTCTAGCTTCACCTTCTGGCCATTGAATCTTGTTATTGCTTTGTCTGCTCGACTGAAGAGCCCAAATTTTTCTTCCCCGCCATGTCAGTACTTATACACTATGATCTAGTCACCCCTTAACCTTTTCTTGGTTCAGCTAAACAGAGTCACATATTTGCATACAACTTATTCCTTTCAACGTATATAGGAAATCACAGCATCCGAAGAATAGGCTGTGAACCCAGAGTTACACACTGGACAATCCTGGCTAGCTGTATATCCGAGCAACGGCGCCTTTACAAAAAGAATGAGCAGCACCAGGCTACACCACTTCATTGCCCTATGATAGAGCCGCAAGAGGAGTGTCTAATGTAAGACCTGGAAGGTAACGGTACCGCTCTAATCAGCAGTGATAAGGCCTCAGCTGGAGCACTGTGGCCAATTCTGGGCATCACGCTTTAGGAAAGACGTGGATAAATCGGATAGAATCCAGAGAAGAGAAACAAAAATGAGAAAAGGTTTAGAACAGCTGACTTATGAGGAAAAGTTAAAAAACTGGGCATATTTAGTCTTGAGAAAAGAGGACGGGGGGGGGGAGCTGATAACAGTCTTCAGATATGTTAAGAGCGGTTATACAGAGGTCTGATCAATTGTTCTCCATGTCCACTGAAGGTAAGACAAGAAATAATGGGCTTAACCTGCAGCCAGTCAGATGTTAGGAAAAAATTTCTAACTCTAAGGGTCATTAAGCTCTGGGCTAGGTTTCCAAGGGAGGTTGTGGAATCCCATCTCTGGAGGTTTCTAAGAACAGATCGGACAAACACCTCTCAGGGATGATCTAGGTTTACCTGGGCCTGCCTCAGCACAGGGGGCTGGACTTAATGACCTCTCAAGGTCTCTCCCAGCCTGACATTTCTGTGATGCGGACCAGAATGCCCACACCTCTAGAAAAGAAGCAGTTAAACAATGGAGAGTATTATGGGCTCCGGTCATGAGAGGGTTTCTGGGTTGTCTTTTTTTCAGAGTGGATTTGGTGCTCTGGAGGCCAGAATGGCAGCAATGACAGGTGAGGTACATGCTCTGGGTACAGAAGAGCCAACAGCAGGACAAGCTACCCCTTGTTGCCCAGCCACTGTGCGCCAAACCTGACCTAGAGAGAGGACGGCGAAAGGGCAGTCTGGACTCCATGAGAACCCTGAGCTCCCCTGCTAAGAACAGCAGGAAGTGTGCCAGTTAGAATTTTTTTAAAATAATCATTAATGGAGATATCCCATCTCCTAGAATTGGAAGGGACCTTGAAAGGTCATCAAGTCCAGCCCCCTGCCCTCACTAGCAGGACCAAGTACTGATTTTGCCCCAGATCCCCCAAGTGACTCCCTCAAGGATTGAGCTCACAACCCTGGGTTTAGCAGGCCAATGCTCAAACCACTGAGCTATCCCGCCCCTCATGTGGCTACACTACAAGCTAGGGGTGTGACTCCCCTACTCCCGTACACCTACTCCTGGCTAGCTTGATGAGAGCTAGGGTGAGCATAAAGAGCAGTGTAGTTGCTGTCGCACAAGCAGTGGCAGCCCAGCTTAGCCGTGCCAAGTTTCAGGTGGGTACATATCCGGCATGGCCAAGCTGCTACTGGTGTCATCGCAGCTGGGCTGCTATTCAGACGTGTGCTAGCTCGCATTGAGCGAGCGTGTGTCTATGGACGTGAGCAGGGGAATCGTCGTAGACGTGTAGGTGTAGACGGGGCCTTTGGGGCAACTTTGGCAGTGATGTAATGTGGATACTTGTGCTCTAGAAATGATAGAGATCCTAGACTGTGAGCATTCTAGGGCAGGGACGGTCTGTGCTATATATTTGTACCATGGGGGTCCTAACCTTGCACGGGTCCTTAGGCATCACCACAAGAGAAATGATCAATAATCATTATAATAAGGCTCTCCGCAACTCAGTTCACATTAGCCACCAAGCAACTCTTAGACGCTAAGTTTCAGCCGCTCCCCATTCAAGCCAGATTAAAAACCAGTGACTTAGGGCCTGATTCTCCATTTACACCAGTATAAATCAGGAGTAACTCCACAGGAGGTTACATCAGAGTTAGGTCCCTAACATTTTGGTTTTCCCCTCAGAAAGTACATACTTGCGACTCCCACCAATCCAGAGTCAGGGATGAGCCTAAATCATGCACCTAAGACATGTAGTATGTACTCCAAGAGGTGTGTGGATCATTACATTACATTACATACCATGCAGACACAAACATACCTTAGAGGTTTGGTTCCACAGGTTTAAATGTAGTTAAAGTCTGCTCTAATTTAGATAGAGGGCAAGAAGTTGGTTTTATTTTAAAAGGACTTTTGCTGTGTGTGTTGAGTTGTTTGCTCCTGGGCTCTGGACTCCATGCACGGGTTTGGTTCTAGAGGGGTGATACTGAGCCCTGAGAGGTATATATTTGCCTGCTCTTGTAAGGATTCTACCGTGTGTCCCAGATAAGGTGACCATATTTCCCAAAGGGAAAATGGTACACTGTGTGGGGCTGGCCCGAGCGCCCTTACCCGCAGGGGAGGGGGGGCAGGCAGGGCTTGGGCGAGCAGTGATGCACATACTAGATAGACTGATCATATTTTCCAAAGACTGGCGCTGGCATCGCCACTTCCCCCTCCCCATGTTCCTTCGCACCCGACTTTGACAAAAGTGGGCATTTGTCCCATAATTGCTTTTGCCAACTGATCAAGAGCAAACAGGACAAATGCCCATTTTTGCCAAAAAAGTTGGGATGGCCGGGACAGGGCTTAAAAAGGGGACTGTCCTGGCCAAAACGGGACATCTGGTCACCCTAGTCCCAGACGTACGTTTGTTATGGTAGAGTGGTTTCCGTGTCCTGGGCTACATCTGTTGGTTTGGTTTTGCAGAATTGCGTGTGTTTTTTTTTTGCACTGAAGCAGTTGTTGGGGAGGGGGGAATAAAACCCCACGATTGAAAGTCTCTGTAGACTTTACCAAGATAGAAAAACAATAACAACAAAAAAGAGCAGGTCGAATTCTGGCCCTGCCAATCTTGACCAAGTCTCCATAAACTGACCCATTCTCCCAGGTTAGGAAGGCTGCAGTTTGCTCCGCAGGCCCCTTCGGATGCCTTCCACCCCTTAAGAAAAGGATCTGGTTACAAATATTAAACACTTCTTAATAACTCCACCATACCATGAAACAGAGTCCATTCTGCGTCGCTAAATGACTCTGAAAGGGTTCTCCCTCCCTTCTCTTGCCTGGTTTTAAATAGACCCGGAGTGGTTGGAGCCAGCACATTGCCATCACATTGGCTTTGTTTCAGCCTTGATTTAGCCACCCTTCTAAGGACCCTAATGAATAATTCAGTGTTATCATTCAGGATGACGTTGGATTATTAGGAGGGTTTTCTACCCCCCCCAACCTTTACATTCTTTTCACACGTGAATGGGCTCAAAGGAAGTCATGTAAGGAAAACACACAAGGAGGGGGCTGCTGCTCACCCCCTTTGCTGTCAGTTTGATAAATATAATGTGTCACCAATTAAAACCTCATTGCCATTCCCTGCTGCAGCCAGTGCCTTGTTAAGGTCCTCCTAGTGGGGTGGCTCCAATGATGGGCTGCTATCATTGTTGATAACAGAGGGCCTGTTTCTTTCCCATCCTGGGCCATTTCAGCGCTGCACATTGGCATGTAAATAAGTTATTCACCCGCCATCACTTTCTGATAGAAAAATGACCATGAAAGTCTTTGATTTCGGGTTCGCTCTTGTCATGAGCGCACAATGAAATCAAGAGTTGCATTTTTGTGCATGTGGTTTGCCTTTTTTTTTTTTTTTAAACCTCATCCCCTCCCAAACCTACTTTTCCAGCATGTGCATGGAAATGGTCGCATCACACAACTTGATGCAGCCATAATTCAACCTGGTAGACGTCCAGACTTGGATATAGTAGCTTGTTGTACCCCCACACCAAAACCCTCCCCACAACAAACCAAAACCCCTCCAGAACAAACCAACCCCCCCATATATTTTTTTAAGTATCATAACCTTGTTTTCTTATTTTCCCCCCCTCTCCATGCCCCCTAACGACTTGGGGGAAGAGGCACATGGATGGCAATGAACGACCCTACCATTCTTTTTCATCCTAAACTTGACCTGACTCAGTCCAGGGTTCAGCTCGGGTGCAAAGCCCAGCATGAGGGGCGAAAGGTTCCGATGAGCAGCTGCTGAAGGGAACCCGGACGTCTATCTTAAATCCCCGTTTCTTTTTAAATTTCGTTTTGCCGTCTGTCCTTGTTCCTTGTTTCATTTCACTTTGTTACTCCTCAGCGTTAAGAAACAAACACACACACACACGACTCTTTCCCCCCACACACACTCCTTTCAATGCTTAATGGTGGGACTCTTCCCCAAGCAGTGATTTCCATCTGTCTGAGGGCCAGTGTCTCTTGGAATCTGAGCCAAAGCCTTCTGAAATCAATAGGAGACTCTCCATTGACTTATAAAAGGTACTAGGTCAGGCTCTTAATTCCCACAGGTCCCTTTGGGGCCTGATAATACATCAGGCCTGATTCTACCTCCAGTGACAGATTGGTGGTTAAACTGGTCTAAGTGGGAGAAGACGGCCCTTGGCCAGCTTCTGGAAATCCAGCAGCAGGAGATTAGACAGAGTCTTGTAAACCTTTATCGGGTCCCCAGTCCCAGAAGCCTCCAGACCGGCTCAAACAGGCAGGATAAATACACAGTACTGCATTCTCCCTTGGGAAGGTGTTGGGCTGGTGGCGATGGGTGTGTACATGGAGACAGGCTGCCAGACCTGTATGAATCATAGATAATAGCCTATAAGCTATGCCCATTCCACCTGGAGATATTCATCGAGTCCAAGGCCAGAATGGATCATTGTGGTCTCCTGTTAAGCACAGGCCGTAGAACTTCCCCCAAATAATTCCTAGAGCAGGTCTTTCAGAGAAACATCGAATCTTGATTTTAAAAATGGTCAGAGATGGAGAATCTATTTCAGTAAATTGTTCCAATGGTTAATTACTCTCAGTTAAAAAATGTACCTTATTTCTAGTCTTAATTTGTCTAGCTTCAATTTCCACTGAGAGGATTGTGTTATAGCTTTCTCTGCTAGATTGAAGAGCCCGTTACTAAATATTTTTTCCCCATGCAGGTACTTACAGACTGCAGCCAAGTCACCCTTAACCTTCTCTATGTTAACTTAGATAGATTGCGCTCCTTAAGTCTATCACTATAAAGCAGGTTTTCTAATCCTCTAATCATTCTCGTGGCTCTTCTCTGAACCCTCTCTGATTTATTAACATCCTTTTTGAATTGTGAGTACCAGAACTGGATACAGAATTCCAGCAGTGGTCACACTAATGCCAAATATAAAACTTAAAACTTAAAACTTAAAAACTTCAACTCCTATTCAACATTCCCTTTTTATGCATCCCAGGATCACATTAGCACATCATCACGCTGGGAGCTCAGTTCAGCTGATTACCCACGTTGATCCCCCAAATTTTTTCAGAGTCACTGTTTCCAGGAGAGGGTCCCCCCATCCTGTAAGTATGGCCGACATTCTCTGTTCCCAGATGTATACATTTAGCCATATCTAACCTTATATTGTTTGCTTGTGCTCAGTTTACAAAGCGATCTGTCACTCTGTAGCAGTGATCTGTCCTCTTCATTATTTAGCACTCCCCAATTTGTGTGTCATCTGCAAACTATAAGTTTATAAGTGATGATTTTAGATTTTTTCCAGGTCATTGATAAAAATATTAAATAGCATAGGGCCAAGGACCAATCCCTGCAGGCCCCCACTGGAAACAGACCCTCTCAATGACAATTCCCCATTTAAAGTTACATTTTGAGATCCATCAGTTAGCCAGTTTTTAATCCATTGAAGGTGTGCCATGTTAATTTTATATTTTGTAGTTTTTAAATCAAAATGTTGTGGGGTACCAAGTCAAATGCCTTACAGAAGTCTAAGTATATGTCAATGCTATTACCTTTATCAACCAAACTAGTAATCTCATTAAAAAAATCAAGTTAGTTTGAAAGGATTTCTTTTCCATAAACCCACATTGATTTACATTAGCTACATTACCCTCCCTTAGATCTTTATTAATCAAGTCCTGTATCAGCCACTCCATTATCTTGCCTGGATTCAATGTCCCCAGTGCTCCAAGACTAATTGAAAATCAACATTAACGGTGCAGTGAGCTCTTCAACCAGCTCTTTTAAAACTCTTGGATGCAAGTTATCTGGACCAGTTGATTTAAAAATGTCTAGTAGCTTGGGCATGGCTTTTCTACAGGCTTAGGCTATGCTAAGCATTTCTCCATCCTGTGTGGAGCTAATTTCTAGATTATGCCCCTTCCCCTACGTGGAGATATTTGTCACGCTACCATAAGCACATTGGAGCATTTTATTGTCCAACCTGTGCAAAATATTCACAAAATAGGAGAATGGGTCGCAAAAGTCACCAGTTTGCTGCAAACCTGAAATTGAGACAAGGTTTATTCAGGAGTGTGTGTGTAACCCACACACCTCCTGGGCGTGGTGTTCTGTCCTATCTAGTGGTACCAAGATATATATAAGAGAGAGAGAGCTCATGCACTATGCTCCAGAGGCCCCAGGTTCAATCCCACCCGTTGACAACCCCTCTGTCGGTGTTACATGTGCATCTTCCAACTGAGAAGGGGCCAGGTTTCCAGGGAACACAGGACTTCATGACTGATGATGGCGGAGGTCTCATTTGCTGTGGCCTGGTGGAGCAGAGGAAGATGGTTTCCTGTAATGTCCAGGGGACAACCACTTCAAATTCCTGAATAAGCCTGGTAAAAGTTTTCCATCAAAACACTTTTCTGGTGGAAAATTGGGTTTTTGACAAAACAAGAATTTTCACGGAGTGTCTGGCTTTCCTTGAAAATGTTTGATTTTTTTTTGTCAAAACCTGATTTTTTTCCGGTTTTTGAGTTTGACAAAAAGTCACATTTTTGAACTAGCTGCCCAGGTCTTTAGAACAACCAAAGAGAAAGCTGGTCCTTGAAGAGTCCATCCCAAGATCTTGTACTGGGCCCAGGGCATACTGGGATAGGACTTTGGGAATGTAGTCAGCGCTGTGTGGATGTATGTGCTGTGCAGATGTGGTCAGTTAAGTTCATATTTTATGTACCTCTGCCTTAAGCCTCATTGCCCTGCTGTAGTGAGCCCTCAGAAACTGGGATGAATATATCCACGCAAAGACCACCATGTTTAAGCTCGGATACTTTTTTACTTTAGCAGAACTTTGGAAAGCAATTCAAGAAGCTATTGTTTCAGGGAGCTGGGACACTGGTTTTAATGAAGAAGATTCTGTGCAGCGTTTGAAATGGAAATGCATGCAGATTCGGAGCGTGTAGGCTCCCAGCAACGTTCTAAAAAGCCTTTAACATTAGAACAATTTAATACAGAAAAAAGAAAATCATTACTCCCCTGCACTGCTAGCTCTCCTGGGCTTCGGCCTGGGATCCCTCCAGTAACTTTCCCTTCTGTTTGCCAAGGCTTGCCTTCAAGACAGAGTTGTTCCCTGGAGTCGAAACACAAAAGGGTTTGCAATCAAAGCTTTGGAAGAAAGAAGATCAAAAACTTCTTTTTCATGTGAGTCAGGTTGTCGTCACATGTGAGGGGTGGGAACACAGCAATGCACTCTGGGCCATGAGAATCCCCTCTGCCTGCTCTAAGCGCGTGGCTGTCTACAGAAGGCAAGTCTCCCTAGGAACGACATCATGGCACGCTAGCCGGGCCTGTGCTCCAGAGGTGCCAGTGGTGAGCCTGAGCAGTTGGGGCCAGGCGCTTCTGGGAGGGTGGGAGAGAAATGTGAGCTCTTCTTCCCTTCCTAGCTATGGAACGCCAGCGTAATGCTGGAGGTACGCATCAGGGCGGCACTAACCTCCCTGGCCCTGGTCCCCCCCTCCGCCATGCAGAGATCAGTGGCCAATGGATCTACTTTACACGAGCGCCTTTAAGCACTTGTCTAAGCTGCCAAAATACGGCCTGCCCTGGGTGCAGGGGAGCAGGAACGTTTCTGCTGAAGGCAGGGCCTCTGCACCATGTAAGAGGGGGAAGGATGCAGGGCGTAGTCACACTGGGCCTGATTCTCCTCTCCTATATCCCATTATAATACCATTGACTTCAGTGGGAGTGGTCCTGATTTACATCAGTGTAAATGAAATGCAGATCAAGCCCATTTTTTAAAGGAAAGGGAAGTGGGGCAAGGGGAGGTATGGCTAAGGCATGTGGAAAGGCTAGACTAATTAACCTTCATATGTTCATCTAGCACCTCTCCACCCAAAATGGTCTTTAAGTGCACTTCACCTGCCACTGAAATGCAGCCACCTCTGGAGTGGAACGCAGCAGCTGTTGAACAGCACAAAACAACACTTAGAGTAGAGGTGACTCTGTGGAGACATTCAGCTGATCCATTGAAATGTGGCCAGGACTCTGGGGTTAACACTTGGGCAGGACAAACCATGGAAACATATGGTTAAGGTGAGTGGGGAAGTCATTAGGAAAGACAGTCACTCACTGTTCATGTCCCGAAATCACCTTCTAAAACCTAAACATGCCAGCTGCTTCCATAGTTTATTTGCTTAGATGTGAACTCAGGCCAGAAAACTCACATCAGACCCATCTCCAGTTTAATATCAAAAGAGTTAGGTGCCTAATCTGTAGGCTCTTTTGAAAATCCCACCTAACTTCATCTTTAGGTACCCAAGCATCATTGAAAATCTGGCCCTAAGTGACTTAGACCCTTACGTGTCATTGAAAGCCAATGGGATTTAAACACCTTTGAACATTTTACCCTACAAGTCCAGCCAAAGTTTCTTTTGTAAAATAAAGACACTTTGGAGTTTCAGGAGGAGAGAAAAATTTCAACAGATTTTGATTCAATTTGATTCTCTTTTTTCTATACAGGGAGATTATATAATCACATACACACACACCTCCCTTGCACTCACCACCATAGTATCTGAGTGCACAAGTCTACAACCAAGCAGACAGCTCTGGGCTAATTATTAAAACTATCGTCTGAAAGCTCCTTAACCATAGCAGAGGCAAATACTTGGTGGAGACAGAGCAATCCTATAGTGGCTGGGAAGAGACTGGGTAGATCTTTTCAATCTCTAACTCCTGCAAAGAATAGAGCGTTTACACAAATCCCTTCCCCAGCAGCTAGTTGACCTCCTGGCAGGAGGAAGAAAACAAAACCGATATTGCTCAGAAAAATACGGCAGAGTATCTGTTATAAAACAAAATACAAGCCACATGGCATCAATAAAAAGCACTTTGAGGTTTGTCTCCTTGCAAGTAAGAAGGCCTTGACTGCTGACGCTGCTGAAAAGCTCCCCCTGTAACCAGCGAGGTGACTTTTGCCTTCCTCCCTTCTGATATTATTTACCTCACACTTGGTTTGAAGTCCCCAATGGGAGGCTCAAACCCTGGGTCCCCCCCACCATCCCAGTTATTCTTTAACTTTCTAAGGCAATTGCCCTCTCTATTTACCCGACTGCAGCGCCAAAGAAGAGGGCTAACACAGGCTGTTTATCTGCTGTCAGTCTATAAAGCAGCATCCCTCACCCCAGAGGTCACCGGAGGGATTGAGGCCTTAACCCGAGGGCTTGGGTCCCACTCTGCCCTCCTTAGAGATGCACCGGGCCGTCAGTAACAGGGCCACGGGTTTATTCAGCTGAGATCTCCAGATCTCAAAAGATAATCTGGGAATAATTGGGACTTAAGGAACTTGTGGGAATCTGATTTTTTCACAGCCCTGCCATTCACGAAACAGATGGACATCTTATTTCTCTCTAATTTGATGGGCTTTCTTGACAAAATGGCAGAGGTTGCACTTTGCTACAATAATAACCTGCCACTCAGACTTTATACGGGGTTTGTGTAGATTTCTTCTTAATTAGACCCCGTCTCGCTATGAAGTAAGTGTGTGTGTATGTGTGTGTGTGTGTGTAGATGGGATATTTTGAACAGCTTCTCTGCACGACGGAATCTGGGGAAAACAGAGGGGGGGGGGAGAAATCTCAGAGCTTTCATATTTAAGCCACTTTTTATTTGAATTATTGAGTGAAAAATAAAGCTTGGAACGCGAGCGAGTCATTTAGATAATGTATTCATGAGTTTGCTCCTTTCCCCTCCCTCTGCAACTAAACAGCATTCAAGGCAGTTTGCTGCTAACTTGAGAGTTTGATGGCTTTCCCAGCTTCTCAGACTACTTTAGGGTTTGCAAACCACTTTGCATTTGGAAAACTTCCCCCCCACACACACGCACCCCACTAGCTTTGTCATTGAAACCCAGATCCTCTCTTCTTCCCCCACTCCTCCAGCAAAGCAGACCCCATTTTAAAAAGCTCAGGGACTGACTTTCCCCTCAGTCACGGATTCAGTGGTGTGAATGCAATTGGGCTCCTTATTTTCCAACTACAGTATCAGAAATCCCAAATGTTCAAAGCTCATGAGTCAAGCTCAAAATAATCATGAGATTGGTTAAAATATGGATCTCTCTATAGATGTTGGGCTTTTCAAATTTGTTTTCTCTGTTTTGAACCTTGAGGGGTAATGTTTTCAAATTCCCTAAAACCAAACAGGGCTTAGCAACTTGTTTTTG
This sequence comes from Trachemys scripta elegans, assembly GCF_013100865.1. Lineage (NCBI taxonomy): Eukaryota > Metazoa > Chordata > Testudines > Emydidae > Trachemys > Trachemys scripta. The sequence continues at coordinate 9,032,137 of NC_048316.1, read as the reverse complement.
GTTTTAAAATGAAAGCTGAGATTCCCATAGAATTGCATGACCCCCAGGAGCGGGGCTTCAGAAGAATGCCAAATATCATGCAAGTTGGCATCACGTAGCCCATGCCACCTATAAGGGATCGAAGCAACTCCAAAAGCTAGGTGCAAGTGGGAATCCTAAAGAGTATGACATTGGCTTCATTTTTTCATAAAAGTTTTTCTCTCTCTCTCCACCTCTCTGTTCCTTTCTTCCATCCAGGAATAGAATGTGACATTTCATCATCTGTGTGCCCAATCAGAGAACAGTAACAATATCAGGTGACTTATCCGATCAACCACACACATGCTGTATTTTCGCTCTGCCAGTGCTTGGCTCAGTTTTCACATTGTTCACCTTATTTTTTCCATTGGATTTTTCTTTCTGCTCCTTTTATTTTTATAGTCTCTCTCCTAAACTCCATGGCGTTAGAGCTGATTCAAAATTTCTCCCCATAGTTCCAGCCTACACGGACTATGGCAGCCAATATTGATTTATTTGCACATTTGTCTCAAAGGGCAACTTCAGCCTAAGTGGTCTCTGGTGCTGCCTCCTAGCATTTGGGATGGAGAAAAAATACTTCTGTTTTAGACAGGACATTTCATCTAATGACAAAGCCCCAAACGCACCCTTCTGGGAATGCTTAGTGCATTTGGCCAGTTTTGTTTTGGTTTTTACATGACTTCTCTGATTTTGCTTATTGTCTATTGGATGGAGGGCAAGGCTTAGAAGAGTCTCTGGCTCACACAGAGTGTCCCCCTCTCGGAGAGGCTGGAAGCCTATGGGAAGCTTTCCTTGGCAAACCTCTTGGACCCAAGTGTGTTAATGGGGGCCAAACACTTAGAAGTTAAAGACTGGACACGAAGAAGCCTCAGAGCTTCATGGAGGCAAGGAGAAAGGAGCCCGGAAGATTTAATTAGTCTGCAATAACTACGCTGCCTGCAACAACAGCTTCAGATTCCAGCAGTGTTGACTCAACCCTTCCTCTCCACCCATAGTAAATAAATTGATCTACTGGCTAGACTGCGTGTGGGCCTTTTGGAGAAGCCCCTGAACACCCAGCTTTGCGTGCACATGAAAGATCCCAGAGAACTTTCCATAGGAGTCGGAGTTTGCCCAGCTTTGGTGGCCAACACTTCCCCGGTTTGCTATTGCTGGGCTGTGCATCAGATGACTGTTTCCCTCCAGCTGAGGTGGCAGCGTCCAGATGGTGCCGTATGCATATAGCTAGTGAAGTTCTTTTGGATCCTGTGAGGCGAACGGTGCCACAGAATGTAAAATATTTTGTGTATCATTTGTTTTCACCCCAAGCAGGTGGCAGGCCCTGCTGGAGGTGTGGATTTCTTGCATTAGTCCTTTTCCAACACTACCACCAGTGGACAAGTGGGATAAATTGACTTTGAGAGACATGTTTTCAGCCTTGACATCTTTTCTTGCTCATCTGAAAGCAGTTTAAGCTATGGAAGGGTTGCTCCAGCATGATCTGCCGAATGTGGGGGGACCACTCGGCTACTGGACAGCAGACCCTCACCAGTGCCCCATCTTGTTCTTTATTAGTTAAAACAGTGATCCATAAACAATCAAGACCCAGGTGGATGTTTTTGTAGGTTTCCCCAGCTCCTGCAGAGAGCCTGGTTTTATAGAAATAAACAGTACTGAGCCATGTGTTCCTTTTTCCCCTTTCTCCATCTGCGTGGCAGCTAGCACATGGCTTTGAAGTGTCGGCCAGCTTTTCTGGGCTTACCTCCTTGTCTGGACGGTCAATGTGTTATCCCTCCGAGGAGTAAATTTTCATAGGGGACGATGATGGAACAAATCTGCTTACAATGGGCTCAGCCATTCTGTGTCCCATGCGTGACTTGACTATAAGGTCTGCTGGCCATCTCCAGGGTTGAGACTCTGATGCTACAGACTGGGAGCATCCCCTTGCCACAGCTCTGGAGTTGGAGAATTTCTCCATCTCTGAGATCACACCACTGAGTTTCTGAGTGGCAGCCGTGTTAGTCTGTGTCAGCAAAAAGAACGAGGAGTCCTTGTGGCACCTTAGAGACTAGGGTTTTAGCCCACGAAAACTTATGCTCAAATAAATGTGTTAGTCTCTAAAGGTGTCACAAGTACTCCTCGTTCTTTTCACTGAGTTTCTGTTATCAACTTTGTGCTCGGATTCACTGTTTCAAAGGGGTGGAAGGCTCTATAGGACTTTGTCTTAGTCTGCAGATGTCCCCCTTAGCCGTCGGACCCACACTACCCCTCATTGTGGAATTGACTAGGAGTGGCCTGCAGCAGGCCCTCATGGAGATGAGACCAAGAATTCTATCTGGGGCTGATGGACAGTAGTGGAAAGAACCTGGTTACGCACTAGCAATGGCCCATGTTGGAGGTCTAGTTATGGTGCTGCTGAGTATAGGAATGGATGAATATTGTGGAGTAGGTGGTTTTGCTAAACTCTTGCTATTTGGAAGGGGGGGGTTACAACACTGGTTTTGGTGGACATGTCCCCCCCCTGTAATTTAGACCCTGTGTTTTCTTCCATTAACCTTGCTGGGATCATAACCTGTGGTTTTCCCTGAGTCAAGATCATTCAAATCTGAGGTGTACACATCTAAGTTATCCCCCTCCAGCATTGTATTAAGGCTTTTCCTCAACCCACCTGCAATCTTCTAACCAGCCTTCCACTGAAGTCACTCCGGGCCACACCGACTAGCAGTTACAAACTGCACGCTCTCACACAGACTCATGGAACAATCGCATGGTTACTTTTCTTTTTAAGTTAAATTTGTGGGCATATTTATCAAAACGGAACCACCACCTGAATTCCCCTGCTTGCAGTGCAATGATCAGCCCAAACATCGGTCCTTAAAATCCTGTGCGGATTGCCACGTGGTGGCTGTCTGGTGCCTATCAGAAATAAGGTAAGTCACAGTCCGGGACAGGCATCCATGTCACAAAATCCACCCTGGCCACAAAGCTTCCTTGCTGGCCATCTCAGGACAGGATTCAATGGACTACGAAGACTAAACTTCTCTCTTGGCCTCTACAATCGGGATCAGACTAATTGGGGCAGCATGTGGGAAGCCCACTTACCCTCACACTTTGTCCCCGTGGCTCTTGCTAGCCTACTCCCTGTTAGATACAGCATCCAACAAGCTGACACTTGGCCACACCGTATCTGTTCTATGAATACACAGAAGACTCTAGTCTCCAGATCTTTTGATCTAGCACCTTTCCATGGTGCTAATCTCACTTAAAAGCCAAGTTAAAAGTGAAAAATAAAAAAATAAAATAAATAGTTAAATTTCTCCTTTCACCTTTGACAAATATCCCTGAGTTTTTAAAGTTCAAACTCTCTCTCTCTGCCTTTTGCAAGTCTCCGGGGCAACTGTTTTTAAACCCGGCCGCGAATCTCCCTCCCCCTGCCCCCAGCGCAGAGCAAAAGTTTAAAGTGAGGTCAGACCCACTTGAGGCACCTTTCCCGAACGCAGCCCTACCATGCCTAAAAGGAGATGTGCTGTAGAAATCACTGCCGAGAGGCGCTTCCAGAACTACAAGCCTTTTCCATCAGCGGCTACCAACGCAAATAATACCTGCTTGATTTTATTCCTTCCTAGCTATAAGGTGGCATTAAGGATTTAAAGAAACCTATCTAATAGAGTGCTGGAAATTATAAATCAGTGGGGCTTTGTAAAGGTTATTACTTTAAACAAAAGGGCAGCTGAATGGAACCAATTAAATGGCACCTGAATTGATAAACAAACTGGTTATTGTAGGGAGCTATTCTCCACATTTTTGTGTGTTCCCCCCCCACCCTGCTTTGTCCTCCCACCCCCTTCCTCCTGAGAGTCAGTAATAATGAATAAGGAGCAAGGCCTGTGGAGAAATTTACATGTGATTGGAGTTTAATGGGCCGCAACAGGCCTACCATCCGATCGCCATGGAAACCAATCCTTTCCCAAGATTTTAAACAGTCTGAAATGTCCTTTTATTGTCTGCTTAAAATGTGTCATGTGAGCCCAACGGGGTGGGCGCTTGTATGTATCAATTTGTTTCTGTCTCAAGGCATGCCACTGCCAGGCTATGAATATATGTGGGGGGGGAATGGCCGGGCAAGGAGACAATGGACACAGCTGATTTGGAATCCATGGAGACCCTGCCATACTATGCTCTGGAATGGTGACATATGGTCTCAACCTGACCCAGGCGATAGAGTTACAATAGGCAGCCACGTTGCTCCACACAAGAGCTGGGGGGTTGTTCCTTTTTGTTGCTGGCTATTCATCTCGTGGCCAAGTAAACTTTTTCCATGCCTCCCTCTCTCTCTATTTTTTTTTTAAACTCCAGCCGTTGATCACTAGAGCCCTGCAAAAGAAAGAAAAGACTCTCCATGTCTGAGAGATGTTTGCTTTCCACTTGATTTGAAACTGGATGAAGGTAAATATTGGAGCGGTGGTGAATACAGGGGGATGGGAGAAATGTCCTCCAATATTTGAACCTAGGAGGTGCCAGACAGCATCAGACCATTGGTCCATTAGTCCAGTATTGCCAATCCCAAATGTTCAAAAATCATGAGTCAGGCTCAGCAAAAATCATGATTGTTTTTAAAATCATGAGATTATGTACAAATAGATTTGGTGTTCTTTCTATTTACCTTCTGCTTTTTGAGCCTTTAGGCTACACTTTGATGCTTTCTCCACAGCCATGAGGGCTAGAAACTTACTTTTTCCTTCAGTAATGAAGGCTGAAATCATCACATATTCACTTGACTCCAGGAGCTGGGGCTTTAAGGAAAATGATAATTAACGTGAAATTCATGAGAAAATCATGGGTTGGCAACACCGGAAACACCGCCGTACCATGCCTCTTGCAGTGTCTAGTATCAGATGGTTCAGAGAACGGAGCAAGAAACACTAGAGTGGACAAGTATGGAATAATCAACCCATCAGGAAGTTTCTTCCCAACGCTGGCAGTTGGCATGTGCACTAACCCATGAGTGCTTATGGCCCCTTCCAAGGTATGTGAGTGGGTGGTTCCACTCCCCAAAAGCTAACGTAACTTTTGGTGCTCTCATTATTCATATAAAGTGCCCCATTCTTTTTTGAAGCCTGCTCAGATGTTTGCTTCAGGGGCATCTTGTGGCAATGAGTTCTACAGCCTAATTGTGGGTTCATATTTAAAAAAAATTTGCTCCAGCTGTGCTCATGTCCCCCAGTTTGTGTTCACTTCCCCATGAATGTTCAACTCAGTGAGTTTCACCAGTATTATTTATGGAGAGCAAATTTCAGGGTCAAACACATGAGGATGAGTAGAAATAGGTAGTTACATTTGCATCACACATGTTCCCAATCAGAGAATAAGAACAATACCTGCTAACTCATCATCAAACCAATCACAACCAACCAAGTGGCTTGAATATCAAAAACATTTGGAGAACTGGGTCATGATCAAACCAAAGAGTAAAAAAACAAACAAACAAAAAATTTGGAAGAAAAATAATCAATTACTTTCAAATAATTCTTCTGAGAGAAATTAAAGTTCTTCCACAAAACCCTACCGAATCAACTATTCATTGCAAATTATTTGCCAAGCTCGACTTAACTAGACACAATCAGTGTTCACTGACTTGTCTGAGGGGAAGGGAAATTTGCAAACCTTGGCCATAAGACAGGATGCCGTATGTGATGTCAATAAATCAATTCCTCATTGCTTTCCTCCCCTGACCCTGTTTCTGCTTTAGAAGCCATACCAATTTCTTGTTAAGAACATGGAAGCCAGTGTTAAAACAGGATCGCTCCCAGGAATGGAGATTGGCTTCTTCTCTGGGGTTCAAGTTTGGCTACAGGCCTGGTTGGTGATGAATGAAAGTTATAATCTTTTGCTGGCTGTTGAGCAGTCTACGTGAAGTGAATTTGTCAGGTTTCAGCCCAGCACCCAGTAAGCACAAAATCTTCCATCCCTATTGACACCTGTGTTCTCAGAAAAGTTAGAGGATTAAGACTAAACAATTTAGAGGGGATCCTTCCAGGTTAGGGGCAAACCCCTTGGTAGAGCAGTGTGGAATATCTGCACAAGCTGTAACTGTTCTGTGGCTCAGCAGAACTCCAAACTCACTTGGGTTAGCTGTTGCTCATGGCTTCAGTGAGGACCGGGGAGCGAGCCAGACCCTTGCTGGCTACTTTTCAGGAATATTGCAAAGCTTATTACTTCCAGCTGATTTGTTCACTTTTGGGTCATCCCCACCCCCTCATTGCTTTCACATTCTGCTTTATTTGCACAAGTGGGGAACTGATCTTGTCTCCAGTGAGGTTTGCACAACAGTGACAGTTTAGCAGTGAGGTTTGCCTTTTGTACCACAGTGCTTTGCTGGTGTTTAGCTGCATAGTTAGACTGATTGGCTTTCCTTTTAGGTTTTTTAATAGTAGTAGTGCAGTATTTGTTTTACACTCAGAAGCCCTTGCAAGTCACTTTATAACATGCTTATATTATCAATAGAGGTCATTTGGAAAGGTGTAAGCATTGCAATAATTCAGTTTTTAAAATACACCTAATTCTCCAGGGTATCTACCGAGAGAAGCCAAGAAACCCTTAAATCACAGAATTATTGTCTAGCTGGAGTTTTATTCCAGCTTCTACCAGTGACTCCTGAATGATTCTGCTGCTTTGGCTCAGTTTCCCCAACTGCAGATAGGTGGAGAATGCGACTGATCCACTTCCCCCCAGTGTCCAGATCAGTTGCTTGGAAAGGTCTTTGAGGGTGAACAATGCTAAATGTTATTTCACTCTCCCAGTGGATGTTCATATCTGGAAGCAAGAGATGCAAAATTTCACTGTTAATTTGTATCTGCCATATCTCTAAATGCCTCCACCTGTTTTATGAAGCATGTTGAATGGGGATGTGACAGTGAGAGAAAGGCAACTCACTAGGTCAGGTGAGGGGATCAAAGATACTCAGCAAGACAGAGGAGGAGCTGAGACCGAAAAGAGACCTGAATATGGGTAGTATAAGCTATGATCTGTCAGATCTTGCTACTGCTGCTAGCAACTTATGACAAAAGTTGGAGCATAGGGAAGGAAGCACCAGTTTTGTTAAGCCTTGGCTATACTGGGCAGTCATTAAGCATGCTTCACTAGATGTGCTAACATGAGCCCCAAGCTACATGCCTGTGCAGAACTCCATTTACTCTGATGGGGGCCTAGCCCCAGGGCCACCTGGGGGGCAGGGCATGCACAAATGGGGCAATTTGCCCCAGGCTCTGGGCCCCACAGGAGCCCCCACAAGAATATAGTCAGAGGCGGCTCCAGGCACCAGCGCGTGCCTGGGGCGGCAAGCCGCTGGGGGCGCCCTGCCGGTCACCGTGAGGGCAGCAGAGTTGGGCAGCCCTGGTGGCATACCTGCAGGAGGTCCGCCGGTCCCACAGCTTCCTTGGTAATTTGGTGGCGGGTACGCCGAAGCCGCAGGACCGGTGGACCTCCCACAGGTATGCCGCCAAAGGCTGCCTGACCACCCTGTGCTTGGGGCGGCAAAATACATAGAGCCAACCCTGAATATAGTATTCTATAGTATTGCAACTTTTTTTTATGGAAGGGGCCCCCAAAATTGCTTTGCCCCAGGCCCCCTGAATCCTCTGGGTGGCCCTGCCCAGCCCCATACAGCTCATTGCAGAACTTGGGCTATGGTTTCCCCAGCTAGCATAGATAGAGCTCTAGATTCACATCACAGCTAAAGATCACACTAAATCTCTCCACTTGCTTAAGAAAACCCAAAGCACTAAAGCCTCTTTTCAAAGCCCAGGAAGGATTTCATCATCCCAGCAACCCCACTCATGCATTTTCTACCTTTCACTGTTACCCACTTAGAGTCTCCTAGATGCTATCCTAGGCTTATATTAAAAGAGGCTACTGCCATTGGAACAGGACTTTTATAGCTATTCTCCAGGAGTAGGTGTGTGCTGGGTGGAGCAAAATCTTTAACTCCGCCTCAAGCCACCTCCCTATAAAAAGGTAACTGCCAAGCCCCCACCTGCTCCTAATGGTTAAAATCAGTCTGGGCTGTTTCACATCATGCCTCTACCAGATACAGTCTCCAAATTTCATTGATGTATGATATGCATCCAAAGAAGTGGCCTGTAGCCTACGAAAGCTTATGCTCTAATAAATTTGTTAGTCTCTAAGGTGCCACAAGTACTCCTGTTCTTTTTATTGATGCAATAGGAATCTTTCCCTGTTGAGAATTAACATAGCTGCTTTATGATGATGATTTGTATTGCCTATGAGCTCCGGTTAGAGACTAGGAGCCTGTTGTGTTAAGTGCTGTGTACAGAATAAAAAGAGAGTCCTGGCTCCAAGGTGGTGGTTTGTTTAGTTAAGAGCTTTCCTGGAAAAGCCAGACTTTAGCTCCCTTCCCATACACCCTCATGCTCTTTGATGGGGTCTTACAATGGTCACCCTTTCCATTGAGAACCTTTATAAATAACTCCTGAAGAGGCAAGAAATGATTAATGGCTGGTACAACATACGGCTATTCTAGTATTATAGATTGTTATAGAATTCAATAAGTTGCTTATAACCATCTCCAATACCTCCTTCTAATGTGCTTGTAAGCATCAAACACATACTACTCATCTGTAATATGCTTGTAAAACCCATTAATACTTTATAAGCTATTTAGACATGTACCCTCAACATAAAATGTTATGAGGGAAACTATATAACCATTATTTAAAAACCTATTTGATGCAGGTTTTCAACTAAATTTGAGACACTAGTTAACTCCTTATGGTTGTGAGGAATGGCACCAGACTTTCTACTTTCTCTGCTAATGTGTGTGACATCACAACTACTATAAATTTAACTCCCAGTGTCTGACTGCCTTCCCTCTCTTGCCTTTCCACACAGCACACGCCACACTGTGTGGTCTGAAGCATCAAATTCAACATAGGAGAAATGATATAGATGTGCATTAAGTGGAGGAAAAACCAGTGAAGTTATAGGTTTTCTGTTTAGTATCTCCTCCAGATAGCCTCTGGAACTCCTTGCCACAAGATAACCCTGAAATCAAGAGTTTAGCAGGATTCAAAGAAGATAAGACATTTATATGGGTAACAAGAATATCCATAGTAATGAGAGAGCAAGGATTAAGTCAACAGTTTTGGAAAGGATGTAAACATTCATGTGTTAGGGCATAAGCCAACCTCTTGTTAACAGAGGTCAGGAAGGAACTTATTCCATTGCTATCTACTGCTTTCTCTGAAGCAGCGAGTTCCAGATACTGTTGGAGGCAGGAGATTGGACTAGATGTAACACTGGTCTTGCCGCCTGCCCCGAGCACTCTGAGGATAAGCTACCAGGGGCTGATCTCATTCCTGACACCTTGTACTGTTATTTGCACCTGTACACCGTGGGTGGAGAACAGTACCGTTCCCATTAGGGTAGCATTTTAGACCCAAGTTGCACTGATGCAAAGTGCTACCAAAGGACTGAGCCAGATGCAAGGTAATAGAGCATCAGTCCTCTGGTGCAGGAGCTCTTGAGTTACCACAGCCCACCAAGAGGCCATCTTGTCCCCGCCATGCTCAGCTGATGGGCCCCTGGCAGCCCAGGTGTCTTCTGGGAAGGCTGTTCTCCTCCCCAGTTACACAACAGCGACAGCTGGCCAGGAGGGGAAATAAAAGATGGCCCTTTCCTAGCTGGTCTGAAGAAGGAGCTGGCACGCTGCCCTCTCTGAACAGGGGTCTTTAAACACGACGTCTCTCTCTTCCAGGTTGCCTGCCCCTGGCAGTCGATTAAATGCTTTTGAGCGATGTAACTCTTGTGACTTTGTTACTCTTGCCTCGCTTGGCCTGTGCGCTCACCTGTTCACCCCATTCACGTGGCCGTGCAACGTGGGGGTGGGGAGGCGGACGTTACAGGACTGCGGAACCGTGATAACAGGGCCTCAGTGAAAGTGCTGACCGTGCCCTAGCGCTCCGGATGGCGGGCTGTTGCAAACCCTGCTTTCGTTTAATCTGATTAGCCTGAAGTGGCCCCTGTGAAGAGAGCGCAAATAATTGGCACTATAAAACGTATGGGGAAGAGGAAGGAAGAAACGACGCCTGTCATTCAGAGGAAGTGTTTTGCGTGACAACAGTTCAAATTCTGAATAAAGATTCTCTCCCGAGGGGGGAAATAATAAACATTATTTAACAGAACACTTGAAAGGCAGATTAACTGCAGGTCCATATGGCCTGTTATAATAAACATCTTTTTATCTGTGGTTGAGGTCGAAACACAGAGAGGGAGCAAAAGCAACAGATTAGGCCCCTGAAAGGCCCAAATTAAACCTGAAGAGGGCTGCAGAAAGGAAGCTGAAGCAGCATGAGGTAAATAGCTGGACCAGAGAAATGGAGTGGCAGTTTACTAGATGTCCCAGAAAAGGCAGCTAACACCATGGGTTTCAATTTGGGCTTCATTCTCAGTTACACTCATCTACACACAGAATTGCAAAGGCTTAAAGGTACAATTTTTAAATCAGTTTAATTAAACTGATTCAAAAAGCTGTCTGGACACTCTTATTTCCGTTTAAACTAAGCTTATTTCAGTTAGCTGAAGTTGATTTAGGGGCAGGTTTCAGCTAAACTGCAGTAAACCGCTCTCAAACTGAAATCAGAGCCTCTCTTAGAGGCTCTAGCACGAGTTTGAAAAGATTTTAAACCAGTTTAAGTTAAATGGAAACAACTGCTATGTGTAGACAAGGCCTTGGGCCCCTTCCCAGCACTCTGCCAATGTAAAGGAGCTCTAATTTACGTGCCAGAGCAGGGGAAAAGGGTGAGAAGTCAGGTCTATTTGTTTCACCAGGATTCAGAGTTTTAAAGTATAGAATCCTAGCCTTGAGAGATGGAAAAAAGGCCCATTAAATCCTCTAGGCCATTCTTCTTCTATTTTCTAGTGCTGTGTCCTGCTCAATCTGAAATGTCTCAGGTTACAGGTCTATCAACATCTCCCATAGGAGTCTAATCAGGTCCCATAGTGAAGACGTTTCCTCCTGATAGTTAGCGTGTTTTTTGCCCCTTCTTAATTTGATTCCCCTCTTTATTTTGCACGTGAGAAGGTTAGACATGTAGCAACGTGTCTGTCTGGGACAATAAAGCCCCATCAGTTTTGCATGTAATGGGTGTTACCATTTGCTTGGGTGATTTTCCTGCCAAATTTACTGCAGTTTCTTACATCTGAAATTTTTTTTGGCCATTATTTAGCTGGTGACATGTAAGCGGGTGCGCGTGTGAATAATCTAAAGCAGGGGTTCTCAAACTGGGGGTCGGGACCCCTCAGGGGGTTGCGAGGTTATTACATGGGGGGTCGCGAGCTGTCAGCCTCCATCCCAAACCCCGCTTTGCCTCCAGCATTTATAATGGTGTTAAATATATTAAAAAAGTGTTTTTAATTTATAAGGGGGGGGTCGCACTCAGAGGCTTGCTGTGTGAAAGGGGTCACCAGTACCCCTTTGAGCATCACTGATCTAAAGCAAAAGGAAAGGTCAGAATGTTACTAAGTATCTAGAGACATTCACCCTTAGCATGCAACAGTCAGGAAAACACATGTATTTTCACATTGTGGACCATGTGTCCGATGCATTTTGTGTTTAAACAGGATTTGTGTAATATACAGTGTCCCTGAGCCCTCTGCAGAATGATTTAACTGTCGGTTAAAGAGAAAAGGAAGGTTGTGAGGTGAGACTGAAAGAGAGGAAGTGACGGCAATACAACGTCACATCCTGACCTTTATCACACTCTGCTGCTTCAAAGTTTGGGAATGAAGCCTTCTGTCTTGCTAGCTAATTACTCGGGCTATTTCCAGCATCTCGGCTTGGTAATCAAGAGGAGTGCATGCTATAAACAAAGAGGGGAAATGGCTAACATGCAGGATTTGGGAATAGTATAGATTGGCTTTCCCAGCCTTGGGAGTCAACTGTCCAAGGCTGGAGTGATGGCAACATCTGTATTGATCAATTCTCCAAGGGTTGGACCTAGGCAAGTTAGGGTGAACTTCTCTCCAGGAGGAGGAGGAGGCTTGTTCCTCAGAACCCAACCACGCTTCAAAGAATTACCCGTAAACCTAGGCAGGGGCCCAGGACTTGGTGTTGCTCTTTGGAGGTTGGGTAAATGTCGAGCAGCGTGTGGGGTTATGAAAAAGGGGAGGAAGAATAAAACCCGATTTGTATTTTATAGAGTTCTTTTAACCCCAAATTGATTCATTTTCTCAGAATTTATTTCCAGCTTTAACATTTGGGCCTGTCATAAATTGCACTTTTTGTTCATTCGTTCTTTCTTTCCAAGTTGCTGCCCTGACCTTCCCACGCCAGGTCACCACCCCTTGACAAAGCTATTTAACAAAGTTGCTGCCCCGTCGGCTCCGCGCCTTGACAATGTCAATACAGTTCAAATGTGGTGGACAGGCCTGGTATCGAGTAGGTCTGGAGGACGTGTTCACCCGGAGCTGGACAGACAGAGGTTGACAACAACACTGCCGAGGGTCATAGCCGAGGTATCAGGGCGTATTTATTTTAAAGTCTCTGCAGATCACAATACTCCTGGCAAGCCCGAGGCAATTCTGGCAGCACTAAACATATCTCTCCTTCTAGTGAAGAAAGTCATTCTGTAAAGAGTTGACAGTTCGGTTACACGCGGGTTTATTTCCTCGGTGACCTTCACGTCAGCTCGGCTCAGCTCACCACTGAAAATGTGTCTGGGGCGTCTATTTTTTTAACATTACTTTGCTACTTTTGGCTTATGAAGAAGGGACTCCATTTGATTCCTTATTTGGGGTAAGAATGAGGCTGAAATCAGATGTGTGTTCATTGCAATCCGTTATGATTGATTCGCCTTTCTTTATAGCATCCAGTATCTAGAGGCAGGAGTGCTGGAACAATTTTTATAGTGGGGGTGTAGAGAGCCATTGAACCAAACTGTAAACCTTGTATATAACAGAAACCACTTCAAGCCAGGGGGTGCGGGAGCCCCCCCCACACCGCTAGTTCCAGCATCTATGCTTAGAGGCCCCAATCATGCTCAGGGCTTCACTGTCCTATGTGCTGTACACATGCATAGTGAGAGACAGTCCCTGCCCCAAATTGTTTACAATTGAAATAGAAAACTCAGAGAAAAGGAGCATTATCTGAGTCTCTTTTATCAGTGAGTACGGGAAGCGCAGAGATTTGCCCACGGTCATGCAGCTAGTCAGTAGCAGAGCTGGGACATGAACCCTTGTTTATCTCAATCTAATTCCTCAATTAACCACAGGACCGGGGTAGAGGTGCATGTGTGTGTGATCCTGGAAATATGCAGGCATGTGCGTTTTCCCACTGAACCCATGGGAAAGCGCGACACAGTCTGTGCCACGACGTGGTCTCCACGGGCTATCCCATCTCTTGGTGCCCGGCAACATAGCGTACTTTAACATGACTACACCGAAGTGTACATACACGTGTAACCCAGGCCTCATGGTCGCTGACAGGTGGTATGCGCACCATTTTAATCCAATAAAGCCTGCTAAAATAAAGGTGACAAAATCTGAATGCGCAAGGGCAGTCATGCGGTTAAGGTACACCTCTACCTCGATATAACGCTGTCCTCGGGAGCCAAAAAATCTTACCACGATATAGGTGAAACCGCGTTATATTGAACTTGCTTTGATCCACCGGAGTGCGCAGCCCCGCCCCCCTGGAGCGCTGCTTTACCGCGTTATATCCGAATTCGTGTTATATCGGGTCACGTTATATCGAGGTGGCGGTGTACTAGAGAGAAAATCTGTTGAAATCGGTCTCAGTTCTTGGCTCTGCCACATACTGCTTGTGTGACCTCCAGCGAGTCACTTAATCTGCCCGTGCCTCAGTTTCCCCCTGTAAAATGGAATCCATAATGCTTCCTTTGTCTGTTTATACTGTCAGCTCTTTAGGGAAGGAACGTTCTCTCGTTGTGAGGCTCTACAGTGCACAGTGCAATGGGCCATTGCTAATGCAATGTAAATAATTATAACTGGCAATATCTTCTAACCAGCCAGCCGGGATAAATAAAAAACCCACATTTCTTAATCCCATTTTAAAATCTCAGCTGCTCAGTGCTGGCCAGTTAACCCAAGTAAAGGGGCTTGACAGGAGCTTTGAAAGTGCCTTTCTTCCTGAAGTGCCTTTGTGGTTTTTTGAATGTCCAACCAGCCCTAGTCAGCAGCGCTGCCCCTCAGACTGAACCAGAAACTTTGTTATAAGTGAATTAGCCAAGCGGTTAAAGTCTAACAGCACAAGATTGCTCCTAACAACAAATAATAACTTCAATTACCCACCAGGGAGAATCATCTTCTGTTGATGCTTCTGCCCTGGGATTTGTGAAGCCTGGCTGGAGGGGGTGCTGGGGAGAGGGGGAATCTCTGGCCTTACTTCCTCTTTCTGTAAACTATTTCTGTCCGTGGGCTGTCTCTCTTGTCGAATGCACTGTCGGGCTGCTTATTTTCTCCCTCCTTGCTTGGGAGTGATGGATCGCTCACCACTAAGATCCGTGGGCATCTTCTGTGTCACCTAAGCTACAGAAAGCAAGGCTTTGACATGGTTTAGGGCCCTGGTGAAAACACTGTTGAGTCCCGGCTACACTATAACTCAATCGTGTCGTAACTGGGCGCTGCAAGGCAGAAGCTTTCTGTAGTATAGATGGGGGCCTCAGTCCAAAGGTGAGATGTGGTGCAAGACTCAGGAACTGTAACTCTCCATATGGCGCTAGTGCCTAGATGCCCCTAGTTGGGGATCAATGCCCCATTGTGCTAAGCTCTGCACTCGCATAGGAAAAGATAGTCCCTGCCCCAGAGAACTTACAGGCTAAGCACTACAAACTAAGCATTTTCACCCAATTCATGACCAAGTTGGTTCCACATACAGTCTGTGTCCACATACACTACGGCTAATGCATGCTTCCTCCCCGTGTGCAGACTTTCAAGCAGTGCTGAAAGGATTGTCCGTGGTTTCAGCATGATTTGGAGACATAACTAAAACATCTACCCTGCAAACCAGAATCAAGATTTTAAACAGTATTGGGTTTCAGTGGGGTAACTCTGATATGAATGGGATCGGCTTCCTGTGTCTGCATAACCAGGGTAGCCAGTCTTCCTACCACTCTGGTATCTGTGCAGCTGTAGCATGTGAAAACCCCTACGATCCTCTCCCGGACACCAGCAGTGGAGGCAATAAGGGATAGCTCACACCAACATGGCACTGCACTGGGGTCGGTGTGGTGTGCCCATGCCAGCATGCCATTGCTGATGCATGGTCGTGGTGGGTGCATGCACTGCACCATGCGCACAGTAACACGTGTCAGATGAACACATCAGATCCTTGGCTTATGAACATGATTGTAGCATGGCTTGTCAGCATAGTGTGCCTCATCCTCAGCTGGGGGAAACCAGGGTGTCTCCAAGGAGCTGTCCCATATGAATTTGATGCAACCCTTACAGCTGGGCTGTAAGGAGGCTTGGAAAGGGATTAAAACATTGCTACTAGCCAAGGCATGGGTATAGGCCTATTCAACGTGCTGCAGGAATCTCGTCTCCTGAAACAAGGGTTGCCCTCACAGCCTCCATTTTACAATTCTGTTTTTTTGATGGAAAGGATTGGAAGTGGGAAAGCAGCCAGACGGGTGAAAGAAATGTCTATTTAGGTGAGATGTAAGGGACAGGTGAAGGTGAAGGTGAGGCTGAGCTGTCATTGGGAATCACTGGCATCAAGGTACCGAGTTCACCAACTGTTGCTGTCCTGCTCCCAGATAGAGACCAGAGAGGGACAATCTGTATCTTACACGTAAATTGCAAACTGGGATGGACACACTAGGAACTAACTTAGCATCTGGACCTGAAATGAACCACTCGGGCCCTCCAGAAATACTGGGCGAACTTTATTGGTGTAAATCTTGGCTTTTCCTGGTACCCCAAACAAAATCTGTGTTAGGGCCACACAGGGAACCAGATTGCTTGATCAGCAGGACCGCAGCTGTCAGACCAGCTTTGTCTATTTTCTCCTCACTGCAGGAGCCACTTCCCTCTGAGCTGAATTCTGAGTTTGTGACTGTCTCACTAGGATGCTGAAGGGCTTGGTGCAAAACCTACTGAAGTCAATGGAAAAAGTCCTAGTCTTTCTAAGATTGTAAACTCTTTAGGGCAGGGATTGACTTTTTACTGTGTGTCTGTACAGCACCTAGCACAGTGGGGTTCTGGTCCAGAGTGGGGCTCCTGGACAATACAAATAATAATAACAATAATAATAGTTTCAAGAGGCTTTGGATCAGGCCCTAAATCAGGGTTAAGCAACATATTTGCAACAACATTCCCACCATTCACTTTAAGCTTGGAATTTTTACTTTTCATTTCCAAGTCAAAAACATGATCCTAATTTGGGGACTATTAAATTGTAACACTTCACAGTTTTTCCTCTTGAAAGTTTCATGTATTTCCACACAGCAGTGCTCCTGCTTTGTAGTGAAAACCTTGACATGGTCAACATTTTGCATTTCGACAGTTAAGGTGGGCAGATATTACTTTTCAGACTGGAACCGGTCCAAAGTCAAATGGTCATGCATTGCCTTGCAAAAACCTAGATACAGCAAAGCATTAATTTTTGCAACAAAGCAACTTTCCAGAAGGTGAAATTATCATTAATTATTTGTATTAATACAGAAGCATCCAGAAGTTATGAGCCCCCTTGTGCTTGGGGATGTCAGTGTGAAATAAACAAGGCAGACAAAGGAAGTGTTAGCACCCATTTTATGTGGGGAAGTGAGGCACGGGAAGATTAAATGACTTGCCCATGGTCACACAGGGAATCAGTGGCAGTGGCAGAGCCAAGAGCTGAATGCAGATCTCCAGCATCCCAGTCTAATGTCTTCTCTATAAGACCACCTTTCCTCTCAGAACAAAACTTTGATTGTTTAGCAACGTATTTGGCAACTATTTGTCATTTTTGCACACCCTTAATTTGAATGCACTCCCTAGCCATCCAATGGCGAACTGCACTTGTTTTAAAAAAACACAGTACTCATAACACAAGGACTAGAGGTCACCAAATGAAATTAATAGGCCGCAGGTTCAAAACAAACAAAAGGAAGTATGTCTTCACACAACGCACGGTCAACCAGTGGAACTCTTTGCCAGAGGATGTTGTGAAGGCCAAGACTATAACAGGGTTCAAAAAAGAACTAGATAAATTCATGGAGGATAGGTCCTTCAATGGCTATTAGCCAGGATGGGCAGGGATGGTTTCCCTAGCCTCTGTTTGCCAGAGGCTGGGAATGGGCAACAGGGGATGGATCACTTGATGATTACCTGTTCTGTTCATTCCCTGTGATGCACTTGGCACTGGCCAGTGCTGGAAGACCGGATACTGGGCTAGATGGACCATTGGTCTGACCCAGTATGGCCATTCTTATGTTCTTATGTTTATGTTCATGTGTTCAGTAAGGAAACCTTAGGCTTAAAGCTGCCAGAATGATACAAACATTCCTTTGTTACAATGACATAAGCAATAGCAAAAGGATTGGGTTGTTTGGTGTTTTCTGTGCCCTGGGAAAGGGCCCAGCCCACATGTCTCTGGAAGTCATAGCTCTTCTCATTTGTCACCAACTGAATGAGCTCTGGAGATGAAGCAGGAAATGTTGAAGAAATACTTGCCATTTTTGTGTGTTTCCTTTAGGAATAGCTGAACTGCACTGGGAATCAAAAGCTAAGCTAGAAATCCCGGGCATTTCCCAGCAGTACACTGCATGGCTGCTTCCATTCACAGAAGAATCCCTTTTCTTTAAAGAGTGAGTTTCATGTGTGTCTAATTTAGTCTCCAAGGTGGGCAGAGGAAATTGTGGATGAAGCGAAGCAAACTGTTGTCTGAAAAATTCATTAGCAGCCCTGCATAGGGTCTGCTTATATATATGTATAGACAGACCCAATGCTGGGCTGCCAACGAAATATATATGTAAATATATGTACACACACACCTGATTGTGTCCCATCTAAAAGATACTTTAAATTTTGTTTTTCAATTCTAAACTCAATATGGTAAAAAAAAATTATTACAAATTCAGTTTACTGCAGTTGAACCACACACACACACACACACACACACTGTAAAGGCCCTATCTTCCAAGCCCTTCCTACTGAACTTAGTGGGACAATTCATAGTAGTAAGCATGTGTCCAGTAAGATGTGTTTGTAGGATTGGGCTGTGAGACCACACACACACACACACCTGCTACCAGGTGGAATTCCCATCCTGCTCCAAACACCTGGATATGATTCATATTTACTCCCCTCCTAAGCTTTTTCTTTTTATTTTACCATATTTGTTAGCATTGTTAACAATAACATCAAAACATAAATCTCTACCGGTTTTCTTCTGAGCTTGGGTGAGCCTAGATTTTTGCCCAGCAGGACCCTCTCTGTTCCTGCCTTTCTTTCCCTCTGCCTCCGAGAGACAAATCAAACCTTTTCATACCCCTAAATTGGAGCTAATAGTATCCACCTGGTCTGACCTCAGGGTGAGTTAGCAGAAGAGCTCTGCATCTCTGTGCATGTTCCTAGACTATGATACAGTGTTACGATATCAGACGTGAATGAGCGGAAGTGCGAATTAATTGCTGCTTAGAAATGGTGAAACACATTTTTCAAAAGACAACAGAAAATCACGCTGTCCATAAAACGCCTGCAAATTCATCCGTGCAGCTTCTGTGACCTGCATTTCTCTGGTGTCTGTCTGAAAAACAATAAAAGCTACATCAAAGGCAGAGGGCAGGGCTGCGCCTCTTTCCACCATATGTTCTTCCATGTTTGGCGGCTGCTGCGGTGCCTGGCAGCATATGAACAATGTTATAAGCCCCGTCACTCCCACTGCTCTGGTCTTATGTGCGTCACATACACACACGCGCACACACAGCCAGACGTGCACTGTGTGAGTCTGCCACATTCCTTCTATCCCTCTGTTCACCTCAGGATACGTGGAGCCATTAGCTATTTGTTTATTTGGGTTTGAGGTTTGTTTGTTCGTGGCTATTACCAGGCAGACGCAGGTGGAAGGGTTGCAGGACTCAGTGGGTGAGTTGGAGGGTATGAAAAAGTTGAGCATAGTTAAGTCACATGTCTCAGAGCAATACCGAAAGGTCCATTCAAGGCCATTTTGTAGCCCGGAATTTTTGCTTTCCGTTTTTTCTCAGAACTGGATGGTTTACTTAGATTGCAGGGGCCTGATCCAAACCACAGGGCAGTAGAGTAACTAAATACATGGAGGCAACGAGAGTATCGCCACTGACTTTAATGGGCTTTGGAGCAGGGATTCTGGGTTAGATCCTGCACCCAACTCCGGACGGGTGGACTCATGTATTATCCACTGGTGAGCATGTATTTGTCTCCCTCTGTCGCTGATCTGCAGAGGATAGGAATCTATGAAAGCTCTCACTGAAAGAAGCTTGGCTCGTTAGCTCAAATGGTGGCAGCTCATGTGCGCTGGAGGTCCCTGGTTCATTTGCCGGTATGCTGGCTGACACATGCAGCGCCTCACTGTCTTTAAACCGGTGCCACACATTTCCTGGGCTCTGCGCCGGTGGAGTTTGTGGCGAGAGCAGGACCGGTATTTGTGTCAGGCCCCGACGTGATACACATAATCCATAGCGAGAAGAGTTCTGGACAGAAATATGGAAATGTTCCCACTGCTGCATGTTTTATTGCGAAGATTAGTCACCGGCTAAATGAAATGCCAACATTTGAAACTTCTGTTTTTATCCCCTTCAGAAATCACACCGATTTCCCCATTTCCACCGAAAAGAAAAAGGCTCCAATTTTGAGCTAAATGTTGAGCTAAAACTCCTGGAATTCCTCCATTTCCCCCCTGCAAAACTGGACCATTTTCACAAATCGGAAACAAAAGGCACAAACCTTGAACGTCCAGTCTTTTGAATTTCATTTTGAGCAGAGGCTCGCCTAGGAATCTGCTTATTCCTAGCAGATCTGTGCATGGGGGAGCTGGAAAGCCAAGACCTCAGTTATACGTTGCAACCTTTCAGCTCTGCCCTCCCTGACCCGTGAAAAGGAAGGGAGGCGCTAGGATAGGAGGGCAGGGAGTGTGCTTCGGCCTCAATGAACTTGCTGTCACCAGGGCAATAAGCAAATGATACGAGGACACCTGAGCTGTGACTGGGAAGACAAGATGAACTGGTTCCTTCTGAGACTTCTGCCTAGACTCCACCTTGAATGAGCATAAAGGGTCAGAGGTGCCTAGGGCTCTTGGCTACCACGGAGAGACGCTAGCACCAGCATTGAACCTCTGAGCTCAGGTCAAGTGAGCCGCCCTGTGCGCAGCACAATGCTGGCTGAGCCAGTCTTGACCCGCCTTCGTTTCGACAGGCTCAGAATCGCGTTAGAACCCATTGCCCAGCCCGGAGAACCGAACTGAACTCTGCCACTTCGGAGTTGTTTATCCTTCACTCTTGTGCAATGCTCTTGAGTGCCGGGTCACAGGGGCCATGCCTAGGGTGACCAGATGTCCCGATTTTATAGGGACAGCTCCGATTTTTGGGTCTTTTTCTTATATAGGCTCCTATTACCCCCCACCCCCTGTCCCGATATTTCACACTTGCTGTCTGGTCACCCTAGCCATGCCAGGGGTGGCTGCATTTCGCTGGGAGGAGAAGTGGTCCCTGTCCACTTTGTAAAGCAAAATGATGTAAACGTACAGGAGGCATTCTCCTTGACATTGGGCTGGAGTGGATGGGGTCTGATCCTCCGCTGATGTCACAGCAAATCGCCACTGAAGTCAACAGAACTAGGCCTATTGCCCCCAGTTGAGCATATGGCCCTCAAAGTGTATTGCTCGGTCGAACGATGACTAAGGGGATGTTGCAGCCGGTTTGCACCAGTGTCACTGAGAT
Source organism: Trachemys scripta elegans (assembly GCF_013100865.1). NCBI lineage: Eukaryota > Metazoa > Chordata > Testudines > Emydidae > Trachemys > Trachemys scripta. The sequence goes on along the minus strand of NC_048316.1, from coordinate 9,011,210 downwards.
CAGAACTTGGCTCACTGTCAAGAAGGGTTTCCCGCTATTTAGTCCAGGGGTTCTCAAACTAGGGGTCGGGACCCCTCAGGGGGTCATGAGGTTATTATATGGGGCGGCACGAGCTGTTAGCCTCCACCCCAAATCCCGCTTTGCCTCCAGCATTTATAATGGTGTTAAATATATAAAAAAGTGTTTTTAATTTGTAAGGGGGGGGGNAGTCCTGCCGTGGGGAGTGCGCCAGCTGCTCCAGAGGTAGATTCTGTGATGCCCCTTAGCAATGACATGGCTGCTTCCAGATCCCAGGTGAAATTTATCCCATGGGCCAAGGATCAGAACGAGGCTTTAGAGTTTAATGTCACCGCCGGTGAGCAGTGTGGTTCGTGAGCGTCTAAAGCAGGGAATGAACTGGTTTAGACCAAAACCATGACTGCTGAGTAGCTCAGGACACCCTCAGCACTCTCTCATTCGTGCTCAAATGCTACAAAACAGAGGCTAAGCCAAGTGCTACCTCTGTCCCCTCCACTGGCTGACGAGGAATCTGTCCCATTTCTAGGCCCTTTATCCTTCTGCTGGAGCAGAGTCCTCTGTGACAGGGAGATGGCATGACAGCTTCTGCAGCCTGACCCCTAAACAGCTTTGTGGCCACCTGCCCTGGCCAGTGATGGATCTAGCTGGCTCCACAAGCTGAAGGATTCTGCTCCGTCTCAGACACTATGCTCTAAGACAGCTGTTCTGCAACCGGCCGGGTAGGACTGCAGGACGAGGCAGGTACAAAAGGAAGGTGACAGGAGGATGCTGGGTCATTATTGGAACTGGGGGAAAAGGTCAATTAATGTTGGGGAATTTGGGGCGGAGGGGGGGCAAAATCTGCCATTTTGGCCAAAATTTCCCACACTTTTTTGTTGTCTTTTTTTCCCTGACGAAAAACCGAAAGCAAAAACCGCAACATGTGTTGATTTCTAAAACCATTTGTAGTTTATTAAAACCAAATTGGGGCTTTCAGTTAAAAGTGTCGGCTTTTCAGAAACGGCATTATTTTTTGTGCCAAAACTGAACACTTGGACTGAAACATTTTGGAGTTTCGGTTTCCCATTTTTGATTGAAAACCCGACAAGTTTAATAGAAAACAATCCCCCATCCCTCCGCAAAACATATTTGGGTTTTTTGCCAATCTGCCACATTTCATTGAAATTTGGTTTGGATGGAAGAATCTTGAGCAGCTCTAGGTATGGTGCTCATACATTCTCCATGTGCAATGAGCAAATTCCAGTCTGAATGATCAGTATTTATCATTTGTATTGCAGTAGCAACCAGATCAGAGCCCCATTGGTCACTGTAATCATAATAAAAAAGTGTCTGCCCCAAAGAGCTTTCAATATACGAGCCTTTTGTTTTAGATTAATCAAAGCAACACACACAAAAAGATAGTCTCCATGAGAGAGCGCAGTATCTGTGTGTGCTCTGTGACCTGGATGCTAGAGTAGCTCCTATCTCTGCAGACAGTAGAATCTTCAGAAATTTAAAGTTGCAGGACACAGAAAATATAGGTATACATATATCCACACATGCCAATAGCCACTTTGGTTTTGCACTGATTTACCTGATTATGCTTCTATCTGTCCTTCTACCATGGATCTGCCCATTAAATACAGTAGCACACAACTGCAGCTTCTGCCCTTTCCATGCCATAAGTGTGCTGTCTTCTTTGGTCATGAAAGATGGATGTGTCCATCTTTGATGTCTCTTTACCCAGGGGGTCTTGGATTACAGCCGATTTCTTAATGTTGACTGAATTGAAACATTTTATCAAAACATTTTTGGGGATGAAAAATGGCTTTTTGTGGGGAAACCCAAACCCAAATATTTTTGGGTAAAATATTTGGTTTTCAGTTTAAAAAAAAAAAAGTTGGGTTTTCAAAAACAGAGATTTTTTTCCAAAATGTGTAATGAAAAACCTTATTCAAAAACATATGTATTCGCGTTAAAACAGCAGAACTTTGATTTATAGACAAGCACATGCCTACCCTCACCTGAAAAGCCTCAGTACCACATCATAGCAGTTTCCCATCATACAACGTGAACTTGTGCTATCAAATAGAGCTGGCTGAAAAATTTCCAATGCAAAAATTTCCCGCCAGAAAATGGAGTTTTGTCAAAATTGCAAGGTTTTGTGGAAATGTGTTGATTTTGACCACCACTTTAATGGGAAAGTGTCAAAACGAACCGTTTTGGTTTAACAACATCAAAACATTTTGTTTTCATACGATAAAAATGTTTTGTTTTGACACTTTGACTTTTATATTATATCATAACGTAATGTTATATTATATTTTTAATATTAGATACAATAGCGTATTTCAACCTTTTTACAGAGCATTATAACATATTGACTTGTGCAAAGCAAAACGGTTCACGTTTGAGAATCGGAATTTTTCAGAATTTGCATTCCGTGAGAAATCTTGCAGTTCCAGCTCTTGGTTCCAATTTGGAATGAAAACAAACTTTGAAACATCCGAATTTTCCCTGGGAGAGAAAGGCCAGTATCAGACTAGCTCTATGCCAAGACCCCACAGGGCCTTCCCCACTGCTTTATGGCTTTGAGTCTAAGGCTCGAATCTGTCACGTTTCACTTGGTTTCATATTGAAACGAAAGCTGTGGCCCACAGCACTCGGTATCTCAGCAGCTGGATCCATTTACTTGGGACCTTTTATTGCTGGGGGGCTGGGAAAATCCCCCAGCACATTTAGAAAACAGGAACCACAAGCTTGAATAGGACAGGGAGCGGAGCTAGGGGCTTAGCTATCTTCATTCTGGTCAGCACCTGCTCATCATTCATCTGCCTTTATTGCCCATTCTCAGCATCTTGCTGCACTTTAATGCAAACCCTCACGCCCCTGACGGAAAGAAACATTCTCCAGGCCTTCCCGGTGGTTCAGTTACACTTCCGGCACATATCTACTAGCTAGATCAGGAGTTCAGTACCTGGGCTATGATGGGATCATCTGAATGCATTTCAGAGGTCCCTGGGCACGTTTTGCTTCAAGAGAGTGCAGCTCTGTACACTGCAGAGAAAAGGCTGGGTCATGAGGTTCTGATCCAGATCCAAACTTCCTCGAAGTGCAGGGGCCTCAGCATCTCGGGGGAGATGACAGTTCATTCTAGCAGCGGGCGGCTGTCGGTTTCTGCAACTTCTGGGCTGTTTAGGTCCAAGGTTTTGGTTTTGGCCCCTCACTAATTGATGGTAAGGTAATGTGGGTCCATAAGACCCCCAACAGGGAGTCAGAGCACCTGAGTGGCTCTGCCACTGACTCACTGACTAACCTTGGGCAAGTCCGTTGGGACAACTTTTGTTTTTTAAGTATCCACTGATTTTTCAGTACCTCTATCTTTAGGTGCCCAACTTAAGACAGTGGGGTTGATTTTGAGAAGGGCTGAGCACCTGCAGCGCCCAGTGATTTCAGTTAAAGGTAGGAGAGGGCAGTACCTCTAGTGGACACGTCTGAAAACGTGTAGCTGGACATCTGTGCCTCAGTTTCCCAATTTGTAAAATTGCTCATGAGACAGTCCCTCCTTTGTAAAGCGCTTTGAGATGACTGAGGACAGGCACTAGCTAAGACCTAAGAGCTATTGTTATTATTTATTATGAAATGGAAGTCCCTGCTTGTTTTCATATTTTGCAAGGGGCTAATTCATGGCTCAGTGAGTGAAACCTCTGCTCAGAGCGCATTTCCGTAAAGACAAAGATCTTACTATATATTTTATATGAGGGTGGAAATCTTTCCTTATGTAACATTCTGAGTCTAGATGGTTGTATGTCTTTAGCACATCTGGAACAGCAAACGTGGGAAACAGGTATTTCTTATGCATGGCAGGGTGCAGGTCCAACAAATGATGAACAACTCTAGATGTCAGATACTATGGACTGAGAGTCTATAAAGCCTGTAGGTACATAGTATAGATGGACAAGAAGACAGAAAGACTGACTCTGGGCCACCTTTCCAGCGGTGCTCTGGACACTGGGTGCATGCTGGAGGCTAGGCTCTTTTAAAAATCAGGCCTCTGTTCGTGCACTAGGAATTCTGGCCTTGAGCCTCTGTTTTCATTGCATGATCACGCGATGCACATACCGTAACACAAGCTCCTACACCTCAGATGGCGTCTGGCTGCAGAGCACAGGGCCTCCCCCGCGGTACCATTCGCTGAGTGCTCTGTGCAATGCTCAGCGGGGTGTGTGTGCGAGCGTGTAATGCAAGCGCCAGATGTGCTGCACACGTGGGAGGGGGCAGAGATAAAGTGGCTGTGGGAAAGAGGCAGCTGGATAGAAGCCCAGACCGGCACTAAGCGTGGTCCACACTGAATTCCTCCGGCTGGATGCCTTCTCCCTTGGCACTGTAGCAGCAGGTGTGGCTCTGACATGCTCATTCCGGTGCTGGCTGGTGCTAATCCCTTGTCCGTATTTTCCTCACAGCATGTGAAAGCAAATCTTTGGTATTAATCCCATTTTCCAGCGCTCCCTCCAGATGGGTTCCCAGGCACAGGTGAGAATTTCCCCACCGCCCTCCCCCGAGATTTGCCCCCTCGCTCTGTTAATTATATCCCCTGACCTGGCCGAAATAATTTTCTCATCCCCAGCCCATCTAGGCTGTCGGAGTCTGGGCAGGGCCAGCTGAAGCGGAGTGCTAGGCTGGAAAGCAGGAAGAATCCCAGGCAACCAGGCTCCCAAGCCGTTCAGGGACCGGACAGGAGCTGGCGCTCCGAAAATGCAGCTCGAAGAGGCTAGAACACCCCGTGCCAAATTCACAAAGGACGCCTAAGCTTGTGTGACTCATTTAGACGCCCTCACACTCACCCTTGGGCCTAATCACTTACCACCGTGGAAAGGAGCCTAAACTGCTGTAGGGAGCCTGAAGTAAGTTGTATGATAAAGTAGTCCCCAGCCTGCTGTAACATATGTCTTCTTCCAGCTCCTCAGCTTGTAAATTACACTCCAGTAGCCTCCCTTACCCATGGGCATGAAGCAGGTGTGGGATGGTCTGTGGGAGTCTGAGCGAGCGTAACAGAGATCTAATTCGCATCACCTCTGGATTCGTCCCATCCCCTCACCGGGGGCTAGCCTCCCCCACCATGCCTCTCAAAGGGTCTTTGCCAGATCTGCTGCCGCTGATGATCCACAGACAATCACAGCTGTTGTGAAAGAAAGCGTAGAATCAAATGAAGGAGAAATCTTAAATGAACCAAACTGTACCATAGAATCTCCATGGATAGTAATTCTATGCTCCAATAATAAGAATATAGCAGTAGGGATATATGACCGACCACCTGACCAGGATGGTGATAGTGACTGCGAAATGCTCAGGGAGATTAGAAAGGCAATTAAAATAAAAAACTCAATAATAATGAGGGATTTCAACTTTCCCCATATTGACTGGGTACATGTCACCTCAGGACGAGATGCAGAGATAAAGTTTCTTGACACCTTAAATGACTGCTTCTTGGAGCAGCTAGTCCTGGAACCCACAAGAGGAAAGGCAATTCTTGATTTAGACCTAAGCGGAGCACAAGATCAGGTCCAAGAGTTGAATATAGCTGGACCGCTTGGTAACAGTGACCATAATATAATTAAATTTAACATCCCTGTGGTGGGGAAAACACCGCAGTGGCCCAACACTGTAGCATTTAATTTCAGAAAGGGGAACTACACAAAAATGAGGAAGTTAGCTAAACAGAAATTAAAAGGTACAGCACCAAAAGTCAAATCCCTGCAAGCTGCATGGAAACTTGGCTCAGCTTAAATGTCTACCCCAAATTAAAAACCATAGTAAAAGAACCAAAAAAGAGCCACTGTGGCTAAACAACAAAGTAAAAGAAGCTGTGAGAGGCAAAAAGGCATCCTTTAAAAAGTGGAAGTTAAATCCTAGTGAGGAAAATAGAAAGGAGCATAAACTCTGGCAAATTAAGTGTAAAAATATAATTAGGAAGGCCAAAAAAGAATTTGAGGAACAGTTAGCCAAAGACTCAAAAAGTAATAGCAATATTTTTTTTTAAAGTATATCAGAAGCAGGAAGCCTGCTAAACAACCAGTGGGGCCACTGGACGATCGAGGTGCTAAAGGAGCACTCAAGGACGATAAAGCCATTGCGGAGAAACTAAATGGATTCTTTGCATCGATCTTCACAGTTGAGGATGTGAGGGAGATTCCCAAACCTGAGCCATTCTTTTTAGGTGATAAATCTGAGAAACTGTCACAGATTGAGGTGTCATTAGAGGAGGTTTTGGAACAAATTGATAAGCTAAACAGTAATAAATCACCAGGACCAGACGGTATTCCCCCAAGGGTTCTGAAGGAACTCAAATGTGAAATTGCAGGACTACTAACTGTAATCTGTAACCTATCATTTAAATCAGCTTCTGTACCAAATGACTGGAGGATAGCTAATGCGATGCCAATTTTTAAAAAGGGCTCCAGAGGTGACCCCGGCAATTACAGGTTGGTAAGCCTGACTTCAGTACTGGGCAAACTGGTTGAAATTATAGTAAAGAACAAAATTGTCAGACACATAGATGAACATAATTTGTTGCGGAATAGTCAACATGGTTTTTGTAAAGGGAAATCATGCCTCACCAATCTACTAGACTTCTTTAAGGGGGTCAACAAGCATGTGGACAAGGGGGATCCAATGGATATAGTGTATTTAGATTTTCAGAAAGCCTTTGACAAGGTCCTTTACCAAAGACTATTAAGCAAAGTAAGCTGTTGTGGGATAAGAGGGAAGACGCTCTCATGGGTTGGTAACTGGTTAAAAGATAGGAAACAAAGGGTAGGAATAAATAGTCAGTTTTCAAAATGGAGAGAGGTGTCCCCCAGGGGTCTGTACTGGGTCCAGTCCTATTTAACATATTCATAAATGATCTGGAAAAAGGGATAAACAGTGAGGTGGCAAAATTTGCAGATGATACAAAACTACTCAAGATAGTTAAGTCCCAGGCATACTGTGAAGAGCTACAAAAGGATCTCTCCAATCTGGGTGACCGGGCAACAAAATGGCAGATGAAATTCAGTGTTGATAAATGCAAAGTAGTGCACATTGGAAAACATAATCCCAACTATACATATAAAATAGTGGTGTCTAAATTAGCTGTTACCACTCAAGAAAGAGATCTTGGAGTCATTGTGGATAGTTCTCTGAAAATATCCACTCAATGCGCAGCAGCAGTCAAAAAAGCAAACAGAATGTTGGGAATCATTAGGAAAGGGATAGATAATAAGACAGGAAATATCATATTGCCTCTATATAAATCCATGGTACGCTCACATCTTGAATACTGCGTGCAGATGGGGTAGCCCCATCTCAAAAAAGATATATTGGAATTGGAAAAGGTTCAGAAAAGGGCAACAAAAATGATTAGGGGTATGGAGCATCTGCCATATGAGGAGAGATTAATAAGACTGGGACTTTTCAGCTTGGAAAAGAGACGACTAAGGGGGGATATGATAGAGGTCTATAAAATCATGACTGGTGTGGAGAAAGTAAATAAGGAAGTGTTATTTACTCCTTCTCATAACACAAGAATTAGAGGTCACCAAATGCAATTAATAGGCAGCAGGTTTAAAACAAACAAAAGGAAATATTTTTTCACACAATGCACAGTCAACCTTTGGAACTCCTTGCCAGAGGATGTTGTGAAGGACAAGACTATAACAGGGTTCAAAAAAGAACTAGATAAATTCATGGAGGATAGGTCCATCAATGGCTATTAGCCAGGATGGACATGGATGGTGTCCCTAGCCTCTGTTTGCCAGAAGCTGGGAATGGGCAACAGGGGATGGATCCTTGATGATGACCTGTTCTGTTCATTCCTTCTGGGGGCACCTGGCATTGGCCACTGTTGGCAGACAGGATACTGGGCTCGATGGACCTTTGGTCTGACCCAGTATGGCCGTTGTTATGTTCTTATATTGAGTACCGTGTGCGCACATGCTGGCTGATCTGCTGCTGGCATATCCCCAGAGCTTCCCAGGGGAGTTCTGCTCGTGAACACACTGGCCCTGCCTGGACCAACTTTGAGTGGAGTTTGCAACCGCTTATCAGTGCAGTTGGCTCTAAGCATGTTTTGTGTCCACACCCAGATAATAGTCACTTAGTAACCATACCACTTGCCATGCATCAGCCTTGCTTAGAGGCCTAGGCTGGCACATGGCTGATAGGCTTTGCCAGTGTGGGTTTGCTGTGTGAACAGAACCCCAACCACACCTAAGTTTGTCCTTCTTGCTCAAAATCATCTACGCAGGCCACATCATGATGCTAATGCCATCCTGTATACATGAACTCTGGTGCAGCATGGGATATGGTAGCTGCCCCGACTTTCCCACAATGCACCAGCTAGGCAGCATGGCAGTGGCGATGCACAAACACGGTCGACACATGATTCGTTTGTGCAGAAAAAAAAGCTGATGGTTAGAAGAACACAACTCCCGTGTGTTTGTTGTAAGCGGGATGAGAGCCATGACCTGGTTACAACAACAGGGTTGCAACAACCCTGTGTGGGCAGGGTCCCCGTGACGATGAACACAAGGGGGGACAGGCAGAAAGCCCTAGCAACACCCCGATCAGAGGTTTGATACAGATGAACCACAACAAAAAATTCTTGCAGGTCAGCCTAAGAAATCTCCCTCCAGGAAATTATAAACTGTACACGCCACCTGCCTCCCCCTCTGCAGACTGCAGTCACACAGTACCTGGGAGGCCAGCACTTGTGCTTTGGTGTGATTTCCGGTGCTATTTATTAGAGCTCGTAATTCAGATGAGAAAATGGAAAATGTCATACGTTTCTCCTCCCAGCTGCCTCCCGTGCTGCCGGACCAGGCTGCTGCTTTCCGCCCCCCCTCCCCTCTGTGCTCCTGGCAGCTGGGAAGTGAAACCTACAAGAATCCAGATGCTCTCCAAAGCTGCTGCTTCCTGGGGCTTTGGAGAGCTAGATCTTTGTAAATTGCACTCTGCAGCTGCCAGTAAGAGGGAGGAGGGCGGGGGGGTTGGTTAGAAGATCTGGGTGAGGAGGAGACGGAGATGGCTCCTGAACATGGAAAATAAACAGAACCAGAGAGGAGAGGTGATAGAGGTTAGGGATGGGTGGAAGGTACAACAGCTCAGAGCACTCCAGGCTGAGACTCAGGATTTGGTGACGCAACTTGGGGATTACGTTTAACCCTTTCCCTCTGGGACTGACAGCATAATAAATAAACGTAATAATGAATACGTCTGCCCTCCTTATTAATGACTGTCAAGCGTGGTCATTGCAGTAATGCCTAAGAACCAATTGAGAACGGTCCCATTGTGCAAGGTGCTGTACAAACGTGGAGTAGCAGACAGCCACTGCCTGAAGAGCTCACAGTCTAAAGAGACAAGGCAAACAGGGGGCAGAGGAAAGGGACATAGGACATGGGTGGAATCTGAGGATCTCAAATTTCATCTGGCTGTCTTAAAGCACTTCACAACTAATTAGTAATATAAACACTCCAGTTTTGGCCCGTATATGTATTTATTATTGCCATTTCACCACTGGCTAAGCTGAGAAGCAGAGATTGTAAAGAACTTGTCCAAGCTCGCAGAGTGAGTCAGTAGCAGGGACCCATCCATGATGTAAATAGTTCAAAGAAGGTGTAAAATGAACAGCACCCCAAGAGCTACCAAACTCCTGGACCTGTGATGTCTGAGTTTTATACATTCATCATCATGGCAAACCCCAAAGGGACACGGCCTCCTTGCAGGTCAAGCACCACCTGGATCAATCTCTAACTAGCTCTTTAAGGTGGTCTGGGTGGCTAGTCAGTTTCTGTCCATCATTGGTGATCTTACCATGCCACTGACATTTATGGTAACCACATGCTCACCAGCCATGGAGTGATAAACACGCTCTGTGATTTTCTGGTCTTCCCTCCTAAGAATATGTCCATATCAAGAAAGCTGATGAAACCAAATCACTGCTGATGGAGGTGGGTTGCGGGGGTCGGCACTGAAGATCCTAATTTTATACATTAGCCCTGTGAACCTAGTAGTACACGTGGAAATTATTTGCTCTGAGCTAAATACACTTGTAGCAAAGGGACATGCCCACCCGCCCCACCGATACACGGGAGCCGTGGAGCGACCTGTCACGGTGCACAACGGTGTCATTTGCTCCTCTGTTAAATCGCTCCTTAAAACCTACCTCTGCTGCGATTTGTATTCAGGGCGTGCTTAGAAACCTCAAACAAGATCAGAGCCCCGTCGGCTCGGGATTTCACATACCCAGAGAGACAGGCCCTGCCCCAAAGAGCTCACAGTCTAAATAGGCTAAGGATGGCAAAGGAAACTGAGGCACAGAGAGAAGAAATTACTTTCCCAAGGTCAACCGGCAGAGCCACATATGGCACCTGGATTCCTGACTCCCATGCCAGTGCTCTGTTCACTAGCTCATGCCGCCTTCTTGTGCAATGCCTATACAAGCCACTGATCTTTGGGATTGCCTAGGCCACCTGGAATGACTTGTGACCACCTAGACTACTAATTAATACAAACACGAACAGACACTACTGTTCCTTTGTCTCTCCCACCCCATCCCTGTTGGTCTGTTTATCTCCCTGTTGCATCTCACCATTATCCTAGATTGGGATCTCTCTGGGTCAGGGACTGTCTTTGTGTTACTTGTTCATACAGCACCTAGCAGAATGGGAACCTGAATGGGACCTCTAGGCAAAATTATGAGCTGTGAATATCCTCTCCCCATAGGGAATGTGTCAGTCATGAGTGTGCTTTGCTTATGACTGGGTTTGTGCAGATGACATAGTCTCATTGTCGTGCTATGAATTTTTTCCCCAGGACTTGAGTTCAGAACTTAAGAATGGCCATACTGGGTCAGACCAAAGGTCCATCTAGCCCAGTATCCTGTCTTCCAACGGTGGCCAATGACAGGTGCTTCAGAGGGAATGAACAGAGCAGGGAATCATCAAGTGACCCATCCCCTGTCATCCACTCCCAGCTTCTGGCAATCAGAGGCTAGGGACACCCAGAGCATGGGGTTGCATCCTTGACCATCTTGGCTTATAGCCATTGATGAACCTCTTCCCCATGAATGTACCTAATTCTTTTTTGAACCCTGTTATAGTCTCGGCCTTCACAACATTTTCTGGCAAGGAGTTCCACAGGTTGACTGTGCATTGTGTTAAGTACATCCTTTTGTTTATTTTAAACCTGCTGCCTGTTCATTTCACAAAGTGACCTGATAAGTCTGTTGCTCCTGTTTGTATCACACACAGGGCAGATAACTGCTGGTGGAGCCCTTTCCAGGTTAGACCCTTTCTGTCTCATTCTGCCCTCCAGTGGTTACATTCCAGAATTCCTTATAGTCAGAGCCAACTTCACAGATCTCCCGTAAAATGTAAGGCCAAATTCTGCCCTGAGATGAATACAGCATCTCAGATGTGTTAAGGATAGGGATAGTTACCTTAGAACCTAGTTGGTGGACCGATCTGCACTGGGAAATGAAAGTGCCTATCTACGATTCCCTTTGACCTCACTGGGCTTTGAATCAGGGCCTGGTTGACTTTTGGAGGACAGATGAGGCTTTCTGAATGGAGAAGATGCTTTCCGTTCTTCCAGCCTTGATCAGCGAACCCTGTGGGGAATTCCATGCTTCCACCTCACGTTTTCACAATTCACATTTTATTTCCCCTCAAAACTGTGAGCTCATAGCTAGTCTGATGCGATTCTGCCACCTCGTGGCAGATAGTCGCCTTAGCAGCATTGTTGCTCCAGAGCTCAATTCTTTAATGCCAAAGCACAGAACCAAATCCCATGGCAAAGGGATTTATCGCTAAGGAAAGGACACCGCAGAGGGAAGCAAGTGTGTATTGTTCCACTACACTGTGCCAGAAGAGTGGGTGGCTCGGAAGATAGTGTGTTGCTGAGATTCTCACTCCTAGGTCACTAATCCAGGGAGCGGAAGGATGTTGTTACTTACGGATGGCCACGGTGCACGTGATGAGTTCGCTAGGTCTCAGGCAGGTCCCTCATAGAGAACAGATTGCACAACAGAAATCAGCATTGCTGTTTGTCCCCTGGCCTCTCTGCTGTTTGCCAAGAAGGGGACAAAGACTAACATGCCTGCTCACTCCTGGAAGTGGCCCCTCCAGGCCTGGATTGAGGGGAATATGACAGAGGTCTATAAAATCATGAATGGGGGTGGAGAAGGGGAAGAGGGAAGTGTTATTTGGCTCTTCATGTAACACATGAAGGAGCGATCACCCAATGAGATTAATAAGCAGCAGATTTAAAACAAACATAAGGAAGTACTTCACACGATGCACAGTCCACCCATGGAACTCATTGGCGGGGGATGTTGTGAAGGCCAAAAGTATAACTGGATTCAAAAAAGAGTTAGCTAAGTTCATGGAGGACAGGTCTATAGGTTGCTATTAGTCATGCTGTGGGTGTCCCTAGCTTTTGACTGCCAGAAGGGGATGACAGGAAATGGATCACTCCATGTCAGCCCTGTTCTGTTCTTTCCATCTGAAGCACCTGGCACTGGTCACTGTCAGAGACAGGATACTGGGCTAGATGGACCATTGGTCTGACCCAGTATGGCCATGCTTATGTTCACATTCATAGAATATCAGGGTTGGAAGGGACCTCAGGAGGTCATCTAGTCCAACCCCCTGCTCAAAGCAGGACCAATTCCCAGATAGATTTTTGCCCCAGATCCCTAAATGGCCCCCTCAAGGATTGAGCTCACACCCTGGGTTTAGCAGGCCAATGCTCAAACCACTGAGCTATCCCTCCCCCCCATTAAGGTGTACAGGGCTGGGTACTAGGAATCTGTCCTGCCATTGCCAGGGCTGTACTGTATCAGTTTGTTCTTGACATAAATGGACTATTTGTTTTAGAACTGTCAATCACGGACCTTTCTTTAACTCTGCTTTGAAACTTGCCTCCCCCCCTCCCCAATACACACATGAGCCAGTCCCTACATCCGGGAGCCAGACTAGGAGGTGAATGGTTACATAACATCCGCTCTTCTGCAGAAACCTTTGGCTTGAATTTCATCCTAGCCCCTTAGCTCAGTCCATATAAAAACCCACCACCACCAGGTGAGTCCTCTTGGTAGTCTCTGCTGGGCAGGGCTAATAGCAAGGTGTGGGAGGAGGGGAGCCAGGCCTGGACTAGCAGGCCATGTTGCAGGTTAAGTTTGAGGTGCGTTGGGAGCTGTCTGTGGGCAGCTTGCAATGAACGTAACCGGCTTTAGCCTGAGACATTCCTTTCTTCCATTTACGTATATTGAAAAGACACCAAGTTGACTCCTACAAACAGAGGAAATAAGTAAAACAAAGCTCATGCGTCAGTATCTGACACTGGCACGAAAATCAGCTCCTCAGCTGTTTTACACGCAAACACAGCGGCCCATAAAGTATTTTAATAACTCCCCTTTGAGATCTTGAGATGGAAGGTGCTAAAGAAGTGCACAGTCCTGAAAGCTCTGCTCTTGGGATTATTGCGGGGAAGTTCTCTGGCCTGTCTGGATGCAGGGACTGGCTCATGTGTATTGGGGTGTATTTTCTGGCCTGTGCTCTATAGGAGGTCAGACTAGATGATCATTATGGTCCTTTTTGGCCTTGGAATTGAGGAACTTTGGCGTTTGCTTTCCGGGATTGCGTTGGTTTGACCCTGAGACTCGGAGCAGCGCTGGGGAAATCCTGTGTGTCCCGAAACTGAAGTACAATGCTTAGACTAAACTATTGGAGAGAGGAAGAGCTGAGTTCCACACCTCTCCTTGTGATCTCTTGCCAGCATTAGCTTCACCTTGGGTGCTGCTGTCCTCATCCCGGACTCCTGGGTCCTCTCACTGAGCCTGTGCTGGGTTCCCTCAGCCTCCAGATGTGTATGCACATTACACTGTACAGGATACTTAACAAACATTTCTTATTTGGCTCTTTAACTAAGAGAGGGAGGGAAGGGCAGGGGGCAATTGGCCACAGCTGCTGCAGTCCCGTGACCCTTACCCAGAAGAGGCCCCATTAGGGAGGTCAGAGTCACCCCGACTGCCTTTGTCTGTGTGGGTCTCTGTGCTCCTTAAGCCATTCCAGGGGGCAGGGAAACTCCTGGCTAAATAAGGTCAGGAGTGTCGATTTCCCCCTAAGGAACAGCCCCCACCAGGGAGGGGCCCACCCCAAAGGTTATGCAAAGGTGAAAGGGTCATCCCAGGAGAGACAGCGACTTCTCCTCATTGAAGGATCAGCCTCATGTCCCTCAACAGGGGGAAGGTTCGCAACCTTCCAATAACAGACGCTTTGGGGTTACCTGACCCTTCCCATTATAAGGCCCTGTTTTCAGTTGTTTATCACGTTGCCAAACTCTAGACGTCTGGAAGAAGGGGTCACGCTTGGGGGTGGGGGACTAGGACGCACTCCCCTCTAGAGCCTGGAATGGAACTCCAGAGTTCTGAGCCTCATATTCCTCTGCTGTCCCCAAATACCTGTGAAATTCACGGGTGAAGTGCAGGTCTCGGGCCCTCAACCCTGATGATGAGCCATGGGGATGTCAAGAGGGCAGACCTTTTTTTTTTTCAGTTTGCTTTTTTAAAAACGAAGATAATTACACACAGAAAAACCTGTTAAAAGAATAGAATGAAGGTAGCAAAGTCCAGCACTCGTGATAGGAAATTCTAGAATTAAGGTCTTCTGTGGGACCTTATTTTTCCCCACGCCTTGTGCACAAGCCTTTTGATACTGTCTTGAACTACATGCTCAAATGCTATTTTTTCCCCACATTTTGGTACCGAGCCCCCCTCCCCACCCCCATGGCCTTGTATCTGCCCTGTGATCCTGCCCCCATGCTATGGTCACACGCCCCACTTTGAGTAGCTGGAGGCAGGAGTGGTGGCATGGGGTCCCTTTCTCCCCATAGGAATTGCATCAGGGGTCCCTCTTTCTTTGGGAACAGCAGAGATGGCAGCAGGGGTCCCCTCTAGCCTCCCAGAGAGGCAGGGCAGCAGAAAGAAGGGGACTCCTTAGTACTTATTGCAGCAGTCAGGGTTTATCGGCTTGGGTGAGTAGATGGGGTAGGCCTGCTGCACCCTTCTCCTCCTGCTACACACAGTGTCTCTGTTGGGGTGGTGCTGGCAGGGCCCCAGGGCAATGGCTCTCAGACTTACAGTGTATGGAAGAGGTCAAACCTCTCAGAATGATTGTTTCAGCCTCAGGCAGGAATCACTGCATTCTTTATCCTGGGGTCAGTTTTCTTCATAACCATGCTAACTAGAAACTGACTTTATTCCTTAAAGGACAGCTGAGAATCTAACATAATCACATGACTCCAAGAGCTGGGGCCTTAAAAGTGCCAGTCTGGAGTGCAGAAGGGAAAGCTTCCCAATGGCCCTCTCTCCAGGGTGCTGAAAGCCTTTTCTCTCCCAAACATGATGGGCCAGATCCAAAGCCCCCTGAAGATATGGGAATCTGTCTATTGACCAGAGTGGGCTCCGGAGTAGGCCCCGGATGAGCTCCCCCTCTGCGTACTTGCTATGAATCAGAATAATATTCTTCCCAAAGTCCCCAGCCAGCCGAGGCACAATGACAACTAGCCGTAACGAAGTGACGAGAAACACCAGTGCACCCCTTTGGAGTGGGCAGGGCGGACCACAGTGGATTGCTTGCTTTCCGCCCTGGCAGTGTGAAATACGAAGGAGAGTGCATTGGTCATGGGCTCCCAGGAGCTGGGAAGGGAGTGATGGGACCTTGTAGCTATACAGGAGCACTAGCCGCCTGAAGCAGGGGATTCTCAGGCCCTGATTCAGCAAAGCACTTAAGCACAGGCTTACCTGTACGCACGTGCTGAAGTCCCATTGAAGTCAATGTGCCCCTATGGGGCCGCTGGTCAACATGCGATTGCTACTTTCTCTAGGGTGCAACCCCCCCAGCAGGCTGTTACAGGTGGGGTTGTGGTAGGACTGTCTCGGATTCAGTGTTCCAGGGGGCGCGTAGCTTGATTGCCTGCGAATGCAGCTTGGTCTTGAGCTCAGTCAAAGGTGGATGGTAACTCTGAGGACGTCTACGTGGAGCTGGGATTCCCAGCTGGTGGAGACGTATTTGCTCTAGCAGGCTAAACACAGCAGTGCAGCCGGGCTAGCTGCCCGCATACATACCCAGGGGCCTCCAGGTGGGTGCATACCTGCACGGCTAGCCCAAGCCGGGCCCATGTTTCCCCGGGGGATTGTCATTGTTGCTAGGGTTACTCAGAACCAGTGCCTTCTGGTTTGGGCGTGGCTTGGGAATGGGAGAGAGCTGCAGGACAGGACCGAGCTGACTGACCCGTCTGGATTGTTGCATGCCAGGGCTGAGATGCACTGAGAGAGCACTGTGCGGCCGCGCGGTGGTACAGTTTGTGAGCGGGTCCTGTCAGAGCCCAGCAGGACTCAGTGGGGCAGGACTGAAGGACATCAGCAGGGTGGGGAGGGCACAGGCTAAAATGGCAGGGGAGCTGTGAGTTGGGATTGCGGGGCATTGCCAGAGCTGGGGGGCACTGGAACAGCAGAAAGCCTGTCGGTCAGGACTGAGATCCCTTGCGTTGTACCCAGTGGGCTGGAGATCAGGAACTTTAAATTCAGGACATTCCCCTCAAAGTAGAAAGCAAGTACGAAATCCGCAGGGGACGGGGTCGGGATGGGGCTCGCTCGGTGCTGGAGCATGGACGCTTAGACGCTTGTCTACTGCGGGGCCCTTGGCCCCCCGCCCCTCCCGCCCCCAGCTCCCCTGTGTGATGGGCTTGTCATGCATCAGCTTGTTTAAAAGGCTGCTGTGGACGGGGCAGAGCTGCTCAGGGCCGGTCGCCCTGGAGGTGGGTCCAGTAGGGAGAGTAATGAGTATTCAATTGCTCCCTTAGGTCTTTTCTGGAGCCTAATCCTCATTAGACTGAAACCCATTTCAATTAGCACAGGCCAGGCTCCCCCTTTGTCTTTCCTTTAATTGGACCGTTCCTGCTGCTAAATGGGCAGCTTAAGCATCCCAAAGACCCTGAGAAAAGCTCGGCATGCCCCCTAATGGGGCTGGAAAGTGGAGACATAACAGCATAATCAGAGTCTCTTCCTCTTTGTGGCAGCACTTGATTAGCCCTGGGCGTCCACCCTCCCCCCCCCCTGCACCCTTTCACTGGGGGCTGCCGACAGATGGGAACAGGACGGCGGCTTTAATGGGGCATGTGCAAGGCTTTCATTGATCCCACTGCCGTTCTCTGTTTCTTCTCCTCTTGGCCTTTGTGCCATGAGACTGGGAAGAAGCTGGGAAAGGCCCGGCTATCCCATAAATACCTGCCTCCAATGGATGGGCTGGAGGATGCAGGGGCTCAAAGGACAGCCCTCCTTTTATCTGCATCTCTTGCTCTCCTCTGTTCCCCTCCTCCATTCCCCTCCTCCTGGTTTCCTTCGCTGCTTTTTCTCATTGCCTGTTTTTCTCTCTCTCTCTCATTCTGCCTTTCTTTCTCGTTTCTATTCTGTCTTTCCTTCGGGCTCCGTCTTCCTTTTTCTCTCTTTTTCCCCTCTTTCCATCACTTAGCCAGACATGGCCTTAAGCTAGACCAATTTGTTGCCCTCTCATCTTAGCTTCCGGATTTCCGAGCCTCGGGAAGGTTCTTAAGTGCAGTCCGGCCTTTCGGACCAGCCTTCTCAGCCCCAGTGCCCCCATGTGGAATGCAGTGCGTGGCAGAGAGGCACAATGAGGGATGCACGAAATGTTTTCATGCAGGGAACCTAAAATGCTCTGGGATTCCCGCCTCTAGCATCAATAGCTCTTTCTATAGCCACAGCTCCATGATTCTGCTGCTGTCATTGTCAACAAGGTGGGCACCAAATTTGGATGGAATGTAGATAACATCAGGAGTGACGTGAGTGATGGCCCTCCCATAAGAGACATTTCAGAGGTATGTTTGGTACCGACCCATGTTACTGTAACCCACTGGTGAGTCACAGACCCTTCCCCACAATCCACAGAGGATATGAGTATGTTATCGCCACAGCTAAGGAACTTTAGGTTTTTAGCTCAATCTATAGCAGCTCATGCTTTTAGCTCTGGAGATCTCTGATTCGATCATGCAACCTCTAGAGGTCAGCCTGAACCCAAGCCCAAGATCTGAGCCACCCCTGAACTGTGGGGAGGTTTGAAGCCATGTGAAGTTTGCCACTGGCACCATCTCTCTAAACGGGAGTGAATAAATGCCCTGGCTCTGTGCACATCACCAATTAATTTTTACTGCAGTGCCAACACAGCCAAGAGTAAGCAGTTTTCTACTGCTATTGTCTCAGCAGAATTGTTAGCTAGGTTCAAGTCGCAGGCTCTTCATTAACAGGGATGATGCATGAGTCAGAAAGAACTCAGCTTGACTCTCAGATCCCAGCCAGTTTGCACCTTCCTCTCATAACATCTGGTGCTGGCCATTGCTGGAGACAGGATATTGCTGGAGACTCGATGGACTCTGGTTCTGATTCAGTCTGGCAATCCCTATAAAATCATGCTAATAGGTGGTGAACCGGCAGCCAAAGAAGTGTATGGTGCAGTGCGTATGGGAAATATTTCTTATTGGTTAACTGATATTAAACTGGGCTTGGTTGCTATCTCTCTGGGCCTAATAAACCTGACCCAGGTTCCAAGGGAGCCAGACAACCCAGAGAGTTCTGAATTGGCAACGATCAGTTCCTGAAACCACTAATCTTGCATTATACACACTCACCACTACAAACTTACACACATGCACGACAACAACTTTATTTGTTTATTCCAAAGGGCCTGTAAGCTGCTTTGTAGGTAACCATCTGGCAAAGCCTTGGGAAGTGCAGGAAGCCTGAGAGGGGCTCAGCATAAGGCAGGAAATAAGGAACAACACAGGGATAACCGGGAAACAAATTGAGAGGAAGTTATCCCTGGACAATCCAAAGCGCAAATACAAGACTTGGCAATGGGGGGAGGGAGTGGGCCCCACGGTGAAGTTTAGACTGATGGAGATTTAGTTACACATTCAACTAGAGACAACCTAAAACCCAGGAGCTGCATCTGAATACCAGGGAGGCTGAATTGCGATGGGTGAAGGTGTTTAGTTTCCATCTTTCAGCAAGGCGGAAGAGGAGGGAACCCGTTCATTGCCATTAGCTGGCACAGTGGTGGCTTCTGCATGTGTAAGCTGCATGCGGGAAGGAACCACAGAGGCCCCTTTTGGGAGCACAATGTCCAATTAACTAGGGGAAGAGATTTAATGAATGACTTGTCCTATCCCTTTGTATTTAATAGCCAAGAGGGTGTCCTAATCAGTCCCTGTCATTGATGGCTCTGCTTGGGAACTGATTTAGCATAAGCCTTATCCCATACAGACAATGCAAGCCTTCCTGGGGCAAAGGAAGGTTTGATCTTATATGCAGCTGGGTAGGAAATGCAAGCTTCCATCCTCACCCCTGGCAAGGCATGTGGGAGAGAGAACCGTCGCCCCAAAGTCATCTTGTGTCCCCTCTCGGCATCTAAGACTGGATTTAGGTCCCTAAGTGCTTCACATGGTCTCTAGGCACCAAAGCATCCTCACAGTGCACCTTCACTTGGATGTATTTGAATGGAGGGGGATGAGCGCTGATAATCGAGCTCCTGCTAGCATGGGGTCAGGAGGGAACAAGCTGGGTGATATGGCGGAAGCTTGGCTCTCCAGGTGAAATGGGGCCCAGGAGGGTTTAGACAGGTGTGATGTGGGCAGGGGAGGGACTCAAACCTTGAGCTGGAGAAGAACAAACACTCCACCAAAGCACAAATAGCTAGGTTTGGCAGGACTAGATTTTTCCTGGTCAATGTCGGTAAACGTCAATTTCACCATACACACACCGACCAATGAAAATGTATTTCCATCGCTGATCTGATCGTTGAAATATACAAGCAAAATACTGCTTAAGAATTTATTAGAGTTTGATTTAAGGGCCTTTCCTTTGTATGTTTGGCATCTGACATTGACAATGTGTGTTTTAACGGTTATACAGCTGCAACATTTTGAATCTCAACAGCTACTGTCATTAAGTAATTGTTGTCTGCTCCCCTAATTTCCCCCAGCTGTGAAAGTTTAAATTGAGAAAAATCCTTAAAACCCATAATTTTGTGCAACTGTGAAAATTTAAATGGATAAAAATAGAAAAAAAAATCACTTACAAATAAACATTGATATTATCCTTCGAAATGATAAAAAAAAGGGGAATTCTCTAAGCCTACCAATAACCCAGCCTCCTCGGCTGACCCCCCCTCCCATGGCGATGGTTCTCCTGCACCATTCCCAGAGCCTCCAGGAATTGGATCTGTCCTTGCTCACGCTCCTCTAGCTTTTCATTGCTCCCCTGGGTGTGTCATCATTGTCTGCTCCTGACCCTGGTAGTTTGCTCTGCAGTTCGATGCCCTGTCTGGCCTTTCTCCCAGAGCCAGGCACCCGTTTTTCCTCATCGGTCGCTGATGAGACGTCATCGGTGGCTCCTGCTAGTTTGTGGGAAACCTCTCCCCTGCTTCCCCTAGTATCTGGGCCGTGGAAGCAAAAAGGCGTCTCTCTGGTTTGGATTTTCCTCTGCC
Organism: Trachemys scripta elegans; assembly: GCF_013100865.1. Classification (NCBI taxonomy): domain Eukaryota; kingdom Metazoa; phylum Chordata; order Testudines; family Emydidae; genus Trachemys; species Trachemys scripta. Next base: position 8,990,616 of record NC_048316.1, on the reverse strand, counting down.
CAGCCAGCTGCACAATCCCTCCTCTCTGGGCTTTGCGCCTCCCAGTTTCCACAGCTGGACTGGGGTGGCTGATTCTGCATTAGGTGAGAAGCGGCACGCCCTGGGAGAGAGATGGGCTGGGCTGGGCAGGGCTTGGACATGACAAAGTGCGGCCTGACTTAAATTGTGGGTGAAAACAGAAATAAACCGGGATAGGAAGTGAGGGAGGGGACAGCGATCTTGCAGTCTGATTTTACCCCCCCTCTTCCTCCCTTCTTCTCCGCTTTCCATTCTCCCTCCCTCTCTCCATGCCCCCCAGGAGCACACGGCACCCATAGAAGGTGGGGTGGGGCAGGGCCATACCTCTACCCACCCAACCAGCCCACAGGGTGAGCTGGTTGCACTGGGGCTGCAGGGTGCCTCAGGCTAAAAGATTGTGCCAGAGGGAGGCACAATCCCATGGGGTGAGACGGGCTCTGCACTGCCCCCTATTGGGGACAGTGATTAAATGCCACAACTCACAATTTGGCCGTTAGAGCTTGTCTACATGAGGGCATCCAGGAAAGTTAATTCGAATTAACTAAAGGTATGAATTGGAAGTGGATTTGTTAAACCACATTAAGCCCTTGTGTGAACACCCTCATTTAGAACTAAAATTACCTTCATTTGGTTTACCTTAATTCTCTTCCAAAGTGAATAAAACTAACCCCAATTAAAACCACTTTAATCCTGAATAACAACATTAACACAGGGTTATAAAGCGGTTTAACTAATCCACTTCAAATTCACACCTTTAGTTAATTTGGATTAATTTGCCTGAATGTCCTATGTAGACAAGCCCTTAGAAGACAGCAGCACTTCCAGGGCCAAATTTTACTCTGTTACATCCAGGTAAATCTGGAGTACCTCCACTCCAGCGGGATCAGCCTTGTTCTTACTGTTGGCAATGGGGGTGCTGAAGTAGGGGGTCTGGCCCCCATTCTGGGAGCACCTAGCAACTGGTGATGGATGAACCATAAAATATTCAGCGTTTTGGGTAAATACAAAGCCTGGGACATCTTGGCTGCACAATGCTGGGCTGAGAATCTCACAGGAGCCGGCTTTCTCTGCCAATCTCTCAGCTGAAGTCGGGAGGGTGGAGTCCCTCCCCTTTGATAGCTGCTCAGGCAGTTGGTTAAAGGAGCTCGCTTGCGTCCTGGGTTCTCTTGCTGAGTTCGCCAGCGCTACGTTCAAAATCTCACTTGCTGCCCTTTGAAATCTCCCTTGTTCAAATCGTCACAGCTGGAGAGCCCTGTGCAGCTCCTGCTATGGGGCAGATAAGGCCCCGATCCAGCAAAGCACGTCAGTGCAGGCTTATCTTTAAGCAAGTTAATAGTCCCGCTGAAGCCAATGGGAACCTCTCCTCTGAGTTCACTGGGGACTGGATGAGGCCCTTAGTCCTTTGCTGGATAATGCCCTAAATCCTGATGCCTAATTGAGTCTCTCTGCCCTGGCCCCAGCAGCTGGATTCCTACGCACTCACACATGAGGTCTGCTGACCAATATGGCAACGATCTGGGATGCGTATTAAGCCTCTTAACACATGCAGGTCACCTCCAGATTAACTTTCATCAATCTTGACTTCATTAAAGCCACAAGCCCCTTTCACCCGGACTGACCTGGTCACGGAGCGAGTGGGTGAACACGTGTCCGGCGGGGCTGTCCGGCTGACCCTTTGGGCAGACGTGGCACGTGCTGCTGCTCAAATGGCAGGGACGTGATCAATCTTCCACCACAAAGGGGCCGAGAAGAAAAGCTAAAGCCAGCATCTGTCTGCGGGCTGCATTCAAGGTGTTTCGGGGAGGGGAAGAAAGGCATAACAGAACCCAGGCTGGACAAAGCCGTTTAACGGATGCCTGGCTTGCTAAATGACTGTTCTTCTTTCAAACAGCTCAGCTTGGACACCGATCCCTCTGCGTGCGTATCAATATATGTACAGAGGGGGGAAAACCCCCAAACATTGACAGAACGATCTATTTTTTAACTCATTCTCAGCTGCGCTCTTTTTGCGTAACTTTCCCAAAGCCGCAGACCCAGCCCAAAAGGCCGAAGCTGGTCAAAGTTTTAAACCCCTGAAAACAGAATTATAATGTAAAGCATCGGCAGTGGTACGGATCTGGTCTGCAACCTGTCGGCATTGGGAGTGCGCTGTCTGTAATATCAACGGCTTTATCGTTAGATACAGATTTATCGCGTGTGCGTAATGAATAATACCTTCACCACTGCTCAGCCTATAATATATACATATACACGTGTGTGCGTGATAAATCACAAACCACTGTTGTCACTGCTGTAATCAGACATCTGCTATTGTATATTCATACACAGAAATTCAGGACTGAATGATAAATCAGACCTTAACTATTATGTCACTACTGCTCTGCCGATTATACATACACATACTAAAAAAATCAAACCCCACAGTGGTCAGACACCTATGATTAGTCCGGTAACACAAGCATAAACACTATGTGGCAAAGAGGGAAAATGGGTTGAAAGAAATGTATGGCCAGGCCAGCCCACACTGACATGTTTCATCAAATGTTCCACTGGTGGAATGGAAACAGGGAAATCTGCACCAATGGGCTCCACCTTCCATAGAAACCTCCTGTCTTAAGCATCCGCTTTAATATATTCAGCAGATTAAATTAAAGACCCACCTCTACTAGGCAACCAATTCTTGTGGAGGTCAGTTAAGATTGTACATACTATATACAGTATTTGATTTCCAGCCAGGCCTCCATCCAGCCTCTTCTTCTGCAGGGGGAAATTTTGCCCCATTAATAAACTGTAGGTATAAATATTACTAAGGAGATATTGAACTACTGGATTTGCATTCAGTCCTTCACCTCCCCTTCTGAGAAGACCAACAAGGGAGTCATTTTCAATTATGCCATTTGTGGATGAGTGCTCTTACGATGATACCGATCTCTGCTCTAGCCTTCGCGAGGGAAAACCGTGCCGCAAAAAGCGAGTGGTTCTGATAGGGGAAGGGGGAGTCCAGTGATTTGCTTCTCGTTGCATAGAAATATTTGATGAACCATTGCAAGGAGGGGTGAAGTGGATTGGAGTAACACTGCACTTCTTCTGTAGCACCTTTCCCCCGAGCATCTCTCACAGGCATTAACCCGCCCTCCCCTCCCCACCTCGTTATAACAAAGCCCAAGCCGCAACATCTACACAGATATTTTTAGTGTGCCAGCACAAGACTGCCAACCCTGGCTCTGAGGCTCACTCTCAGATGCCGTGTAGACAGAGCGGCATTGGCACAGCTGGGGACAGAAGCCAGGAGCTGGATTAACCATTGCCCTGGTCCTTAAATCAGCATTTACGCCAGTGGTACAGTGGGGGTCAAACGACAGTGGTCTCATACAGTAGCATTTAACGCTCCCTTTGCATTGGAGTTAATGCCAAGGTGCAGAAATCAGGAGTCGTGACACCCAGTCCTGTGCTCGTACCACTAGCCCACGCCGCTTCTCACTTGCTTCGCTTCGTGTCAAAAGAGAATTGGAATCACTCTGTCAGCTGTTGCACACTAGCAAGAGAGACTCTCTCCTCCAATCCTCACCCATGGCGGGGGCCTGCGCTTCCGATTGGCTAATCGCCTTCGAAAGCCTCTGAAATGAATAACATTGCATCGGACCATTACCAAATTAAAAAAAAATTGCTTTTCACATTCCTGATTTCCTGCACGGCAACTGCAGGACGTGACACCCCCCCTGCCTTCCCTCTTTTGTCTTGTCTTTAGCTGAACTTCTGTGGCCACTTCTTGAACAGATTCTCAAGGCTGAAGAGTGATCGGAGACATGCGGCAGAAAGGGACCCGAAGGCGTGAGAAATGCACGGCGAGGCTGCCGAAGAGAACAGAGGGCGCATGGTGTGCTGAGGCAGACAGCACAGCTGGTCTCCCCCAGTGAGGACTCTAATCTATGTTCCGTGTGAAATCCCCTTGCACATCTTGGGTAGGCTTTTTTGTGCACTCCTCTGTGCAGAGCTGGAAGGGGCGGGGGTGGGAGGGCACAGAATAGTAGCAGAAGGGGGAGCTGAGTCCCTCTAGCCTCTGCTTCCCTAAAACCCATGGGGGAAACCAGCAAAAATAGATACAGTCTTAGGCTGCCCCCTGCACTTTTGCAGGGATTTTCAGGGCCAGCCATGGTCAGGGACCCCCTGCAAGAGCTGTGCTTCCATGGACTAGCGGTGCTGAGGGAACAGAGGGGGACCTTGCCCGGGTCTCCAGGGATCCATGAGTGATGAGGGATTCACACACAGCCCCAGTGGAGGAATGAACAGGCATCTGCATGAGTTTCCTCTCTCCCCTGCCAATAAAGATCTCAGAGTCTGGACCATTGATGTCAGTGATAAGCCCAGGGGCACAGTGCCCTTTAGGATGTGGTACTGTGGAATTATAGGAAGTGGCCATCCTAGGCAGGGCAAATGAGGCTTGCCAGTGTGGCCTGTTATTATGGCATGGCGATTGGACGATGCTTACCCCCACTGTGACCTTATGATGTCACGAGGTCACCCTACAGCTCAGCCCGTCCTATAAGACATGGCATGTCAGCTATGCAGAGAACGGGAACCTGTTCTATAAGCAATGGACAATATTATTGCACAAACTCCCCAGATGCTGGCGACCTAAGAAACGTTTGCCTCTGAATGGAGAAGTCAGACTCTTGGAGCCAGATGTTTACGGGAGCCCTGCTTTCTGTATAGACCGTTGAAACGTGTAACCTCTAAGCATGTTCATGTATCCCTGTGGGAAGCATGGATTGCTGCGCCATGGGGGTGCTAGGTGTGTTTGCCACCAAGGAACTGAGGAATTGCGGCCCTTCTGCATTTAAGCTTTCAAACGACTGAGGAGGTGGGGTGCAGGTCAGGATCTGGATTAGGGTTAGGTTGGAGTTGGAGTTCAAGGTTAAATCATGGCTTGGGTTTGAATTCTGACCCAGCAGGGCTTGGGTTTGACAGCGTCGAAGCATCACAAACTGTCCCCATGAGATTTCGGTCCCCAGACAGCAGAAATCGCACGAGATGAGTTGTCCTTGTGAGATTTCCACCACTTTGGGTTCACCTCTCATGGGGGTGTCTGTTCCTGGGAGAGTTCTGCTGAACCTGAATTGAGAAACGGGCCCCTGCCCACCCCGGATCGATACGGCGTGACAGGGACATGGAATCCAGCCTGCACTGAAACCGAAGGGAAGTTTGGATCTGGGGGCTGGTTTTGACCTGTCTCTGTTTGAACGCTGGAGTTCAAAACCTGCCAGATAGTTTAAGACCTTTTAAAAAAATAAATTAAAAAAAATGGAGGAAAAAAAATCCCCTCACTGGAAAAGGGCCTGAGCCAAAGCCCATCGGAGGTTTTCCATTGATTTCAATGGGCTTCGGAGCAGGTCCATAGTGCCTAGCCCCTCAATGTTAAACATCTGCGCTGTACGTTTGGGGGCTGTCCCACATGGGGCAGCGTGTCTGCCCCTCGCTGGGGACGGATGAGGCACAAGCCTGACTCAGTCAGCTCCATATTTCTCTGAAACAGAGCGGATCATACCTCCTAGGGACTTTCATATTCCAGATGGTGTCAGGCCCACCTTGGGCCAGGGACCCTGGACGAGTGCATGGAAGACAGCTGGGGACAGAGGGCAAACAGCCGCAGCCGTTATAGCAGGATGGGAGAGGGATACCGAGCCCGGCGCTGTCTCCCTGGAAACTGCACCGTAGGAGACATAATGAGGAGCGCGTCTCCCCTGCAACGGCCCTTTCAGTCCTTTTTCCTCTTTATTTATTTTTTACGGCTGGGGGGAGGGCAAGGGGGGGGGTCCGGCTCAGCTGAACCCATGGTGAGTTTATGACACCAGGCCATAGAAAAGCACATGTTGCACAGCTGCTGCAGCGACTTATTGCAATGCCCCCGTGGTCACTGGAAATTGCGGGGGGGGGAGGTCACTGAAGGGATGTTGTGGCTCTCAGAGGGGACCCTGGGAAAAGCTTTTACCAACCGAAATCAGATGGGAAGATGAAGCAGGGGGCTCTCATCGCACATCCACACAAGAATCATTACAGTGTGTGCGGAGCTCAGATACTGCGGGCGATAACGATAGGTGAGCTAGATAAATAAACACCCCCCGCGCACACACACACACAAGTGTACAGGAACACACATCCCTACCCTGCATGCACGCACACCACCGACACACCATGCAGCTACATGTCTCTCCCCCCCCCCACACACACACACATACATGTGTACAGGAACACACATCCCTACCCTGCATGCACGCACACCACCGACACACCCTGCAGCTACATGTCTCTCCCCCACCACACACACACACACACACACACACGTGTGTACAGGAACACACATCCTACCCTGCATGCATGCACACCACCAACACACCATGCAGCTACATGTTTCCCCTCCCCCCCACACACACGTGTGTACAGGAACACACATCCCTACCCTGCATGCACGCACACCGCCAACACACCATGCAGCTACATGTCTCTCCCCTCCACACACACACACTACATATACACACCACACGTGCACACACCCTGGTCAGTCACACATACCCAGTGCACACTAATCTCCTGTGTGCGCACACAACACCTACCACATTCTCTCTCTCTCTCACACACACACACACACACACACACTCCCGTGAGCTTCTGTAAGAAATCAAGCCACATGTGAGCAGCGGGGCAAGATGGGTCGGTTTACATTCAGGCAGGTCTCAGCTAGCATGGCTTTTTAAACAGCTCTTTGCATTTGTGCCTGGCGCACATGCTCCGTGAACCTGAAATCAATAAACAGCAGAGCCGGAGCATGGTATAATAACCCCACCTCCTGACTCTATAAGTCACGTAGTGCAGACAGGCTCCTGCTTCAGAGCCCTACACAGGGCCAGTGCAAAGATATTTTGCGCCCTAGGCAAAACTTCCACCTTGCGCGCCCCCCTCCTCCCCCCCGCACATCCGTTCATTGAGGGGAAAATCCCAACAAGCCTTTATAGACCCCAGGGGCCAGCTTGCCCAGGGACCAGCCGTGCCCAGGGGCTCCTCCCCAGACCAGGTTCCCCCCTCCCCGCCCCCTGAACTCCCCTGGAGGGTGCACAGCCCCCCCACGAGCCCTCCCCTCCCTACCCCACTCCGGCGGCCCCCGCCCCGAGTCCACTCACTGGCTTTGCCGGGCTTGGGCCTCTGCAGCAGCTCGGCAGGGAGGAGCCACCTTCCGGAGGCACCGGAGAGCCAGAGCGTCCCACTGGTGCCGGTGGCGAGCCCCAGCCATGGAGGAGCCGGTGCGGCGCAGGGGGGCAGCAGCCCTGCAAAGGCGGCTGCGCTGCTAGCAGGCGCTTGCAGTACTTACAGACCCCAGGGCCACGCAGCACCTGGGGTTCTCTGTTGCAGGTGGAAGGGAGGAAGCCTGTTGCCCAAATACATTCTTTTAAGCCCTGATTCAAAGCCAATTGAAATCAATGCCAAGATTCCCACTGACTCCAGCGGGCTTTGGATCAGGCCTGTAGTTCAGTGCTGGGGCCAGGTATGGAGTCGACAGCCGCAGTGTCTGATGTTCCCTGTGGAGCAGCAGAGCAGGTGCAGCAAAGGGAGTGGAAGCTTCTCTCTAGGATGCCTCTACGCTCCGAAGAGGGCCACCGGCAGCATTGGCAAGGTAGTTTTGTCTCCGTGGCCTGTGGCCGCTGGTGGATTTTGACATGAGGGTGGCTGTCCCGGGCCTGGACTAAGACAACCCCAGCTCATTTCGCAACAGCCATCAGAGGGTAAAAACTCACTGAGCTTGGTGGCTTTGATCGGGTGACCTCCAGGGGGAATGCAGCTATATCTTCTGAGCGAGCCCCTCAGCCATTCAGCCTGTCCACGGGGGCCAGTTCTCACTGGCTCAAACAGGAGAGAAAATGTTCTATGGAAAAAGCCATGAGCAAATCCTATCAACTTAACTTCTTACACCAGAGCCTGGAGTGGGGCATGCAACTGCCCGTTTAATTCCCTCTACTGCAAGGGTCATTGGGCGAGATTCTATGGCCCGGGTTAGGCAGGTGGGCTCAGATGCTCAAAGGTATTTAGGCTCCTAACTGGCAGTGAAATCAATACTGTAGGTTCTTAGGGGCAGGCTATCTTGTTGTTCTGTTCATCCAGCTCCTAGCATAAGGAAGTCGTGCTCCAATACTGGCTGAGGAGAGTTCATGATCTGAGTGGTCCGTTCCGCCTTTATAATCTGTGACTGTCTATCCCAGGCAGTGTCTATTTGAATCACAATTAGAGCCGAATCTCCTACAAACTGGATTGTTCCTGCCTCAGATCCTAAACCATTTGGAAATCAGTCCTTAACCGTTGCCTAGCAAAGAATGACATCTGGATTTGCTGGCGCTCTCCTCCTTATGGGCTGGATACTAGGCTACCCCTCATCCATCCGTCTATTCACCCATCCATCCTCTCTCTGCGTTTCATTTCGGTCACTCCCCGATGTTGCACTGTCTTCCAAAGTGATGACTTTGCCGCTACCTTGCATGCCAATAGCACACACGCCCCTTGTAAACTCTGCCTCTCTTTATACAGTCCCCCAAAAGAAAAGACGGAAGGGAAACTAAACATTCCCTAACAAATGAGTGTCCCTCTGCCCTGCTTCAGCCAGTGACACCCAGCCACCCATGGAGGACCTGGCCTGTCCTGGGAACAAAGGAGCAATTGCATACACCATGCCGGGGTCACTGACCCACTCTATTGTCCGGAACTGGGCCTGCATGCTCTGCCTTTTGACAGATTTTCCCATCGGTGGTGGTAAAAAGAGAGAAAGCGAAAGAGTTAGCTGTGACAACGGGGTCAGGGCTGCAGCTATTGTGGCACCAATAAGATGTTTGGTAGAGACGCTCGACGGAAACTCAGCTCCCAGAGCAATTGGGACCATCTCCCCACCCTTCTGTCCAGTTATGAAAGGACAAATGTCAGCTGTGACCCTGAAGGTTGGAGAAACAACCTCCCTTGAGCCAGGACACGCTCCTCTCCTTTGTACCAGCAGGAAGATGAACCTTCGAGGGGTTTATGGAATCCTTGGCCAGGCAACTGTCAGCAGCATAAATAAAATCAGGGCTCAGCAGCACTGCTGAGGGGAGGGAGTGCAGGTGTTGAGATGTTACGGGGATGGGTAGCTTTATAAACACACAGATAGATAGATGGGGGTGTATGAGGATGGATAGATAGATATGGGAATGGATGGATAGATAATTTCCTGTCCTGATTACTCTACCTTTGTTATCTGTATTATGGGAGTACCCAGAGGCCCTAACCAAGACAGAGGTCCTGTTGTGGTAGGTACGCTATGTACAGTCAGAGTGAGAGACAGTCCCTGCCCGGGAGACCGTACCCTCTCACTAGATAAGACAGACCAGCTGTGGGAGAAAGAGGGTATCTTTCTTTTATTGCCGAAGAATCGAATCACTGACATATTAAAAAGCGACAAAGAGTCCTGTGGCACCTTCTAGACTAACAGATGTATTGGAGCATAAGCTTTCGTGGGTGAATACCCACTTCATCAGACGCATGTTAAGTGATGAGTCTAAGGTCACACGGGGAGTCTGTGACAGAGGCAGAAAGTGAACCCAGCTCTCCTGATTCCCCATCCAGTGCCTGGACCACAAGCCCATTCTTCTCCACTGCCTGTTCTAGTCAGAAGAAAATCTTTAGCACTGTAACATGAGCGGACTTACCCCTGTGGCACCTCCTGCTGGTCTCTCAGGGAATTAGCTCGACCCAGCCTCCGGAGCACCCTCTGTAGGCCGGTGATCTGCCTGGCTTTCTACTTCTGGGCCCCATGTCCCTCCCAGGACCCCGGTGCCCCTTGCTCTGGGTGCTGCCCCTGGCAGTACCCACACACTAGGTCTCCCCTCCCAGGGGAACCCCCCCACCCACTAACCCCACCTCGCCTCAGTGTCAGGCTACTGCCAGTCACCATCTAGCCCCACTCCCTGGGGCAGACTGCAGTATCAGCCTACTCATCACAGGCAAGGTTGGGTTTGGGCCTGCTGTCCTGGCCTATCTCTGGGCTGCCCTCGGCAACCCCCAGTACCTCCTGGCCCAACACTAGGCCACAGCCTGGGGTTTTCCAGGCGAGAGAGAGACTGCTGAGTGTCTGGCCGCCCTGGCCTTTATAAGGCCAGCCGGGCTCTGATTGGGGCATGGCCCAGCTGCAGCTACTTCCCCCAATCAGCCCAGGGTGTTCTCTCTCACTCCCCCCTCTCCCTGGTCTTTTCCAAGGGCTGTTTTTAAACCCCTCAGGGCAGGAGTGGGTGATCACCCTGCTACAAGCACAAAGACCCTGATTTTCTATCCGGGCTTCCATTCTGCAGGCTCCGTTTCATACCCTCAGTTAACAACACCTGCAAGGACAGGTAGGGGCAATTGCTACTGTTTAGCCTCCTAGCTGAATGTTCTGGGAGTTTTAGCACATGCAAGTGAGTGTAGATAGATGCAACTAAATGCAGGTGCAAAATTTCATGCCCCATAATGGAGGCCCCATTGGAAAACCAGACCCTGACTATTTGTACGAAAGGTTTCATTCTAAAATCTTCTCAGATCTGCTAACCCAGTGCCTTTAAGGGTGGGTGGGTGGGTGACGCGATATCTTTGACAAGCGCCTGACTTTTGGCGGCTGCTGAAATGTTACTGTCGGGTCAGTGCTGATTGAAGCCGAGATGGCTGCTGCCAGCCATCAGCTAAGAAACGCTTTGGGGCAGGGCCTGTGTTTCGTTTCTGTGTCTGTACAGCACCTCGCGGAGCAGGGTTCTGGGCCACGTCTGGAGCTCCTAGGTGCTGCAATGAGGTAAATAATAAACAATAACAAGAAGGAACAGCCACGGTAGAAAAGATTTGGCTGAGATTTGGTGGCGTGCCTTCTGAGTCACCGCCCAGAAAGGCACAACCCAGGGAGCGGCGGGGCAAAGAGCAGTCTAAGCAACCTTCTTAGTCTGGGCTTCTTCAGGAGTTGGTGTGAGCCTGGGCATCAAGTAAAGCAACCAGAAGCTGCTCTATTTTATGGCAGCCACCTCCCACGAGGGCTGCCTATAAGGGTATGTCTTCCCAGCACACTAAGCCCAGGTCTGCGTGAAATGCACTGGGAGATTTGGTGTTTCCAACCACACTGCATTGGAAACCCAGGCCTCCCAACCGTGCTGCACTACGCAGACCCGCATCACAACTTCAGCTTCTCTGGGCACATCCTCGTGTATCCCAGGGTTCCCTGTGCCCTCGCCAGCCGCTCTGGGCTTGGTTCAGAGTGGGTTGTGGGAGAACTTGTCTGTCTGTCCTGCAGAAGTTGGCTGGAAAGATTTTAAGAACATAAGAATGGCCATACTGGGTTAGACCAAAGGTCCATCTAGCCCAGTATCCTGTCTTCCAACAGTGGCCAATGCCGGACACCCCAGAGGGAATGAACAGTACAGGTAATCATTAAGTGATCTATTCCCTGTCGCCCATTCCCAGCTTCTGGCAAACAGAGGTTAGGGCAATATGATATTTTCTGTCTTATTATCTATCCCTTTCTTAATGATTCCCAACATTCTGTTTGCTTTTTTGACTGCTGTTGCACATTGAATGGATGATTTCAGAGAACTATCCACAATGACTCCAAGATCTCTCTCGAGTGGTAACAGTTAATTTAGACCCCATCATTGTATATGTATGGTTGGGATTATGTTTTCCAATGTGCATTACTTTGCATTTATCAACATTGAATTTCATCTGCCATTTTGTTGCCCAGTCACCTGGATGGTTTTAGTCTGCAAACCCACCCAGCCTGCAGCAATAGAGAATCCCTGCAATGGGGTAGTCTGTGGGGACATATTGCCCCGATCCTGGCCCTCCATGCAGCATTCCCCCTATGCTAGGCCTTGCGAGGGGGCTGGCTACCCTACGCAGTGCTTGTGTTAGGGGAATTCTTCCCCACATGGCTAAGTAGTGTTTATAAGCAGCACACGGGAATGGGACACAAAGGCAGATCCCTCCCTTGGTGTTTCAATCCAGCACCGTTTTCTCGCTCTCTCTGTTCTCTGCATGTCCCAAAGTCACAGCTGCTCCCCTTATTGAGAAAAAACAGCTTTTTTTCTCTTGCTCTCCCGGTGGAGCAGCTACAGCTACAGGAGATGCACCTGGAGGCCATCCTGAGCCAGGTATCATCAGTCTAGCTTTGAAGGCGTGATCTTTATTCTCAGAGCCCAGGGAGGGAGAGCGGAATTCTCCCCTCTCGGGATTCTGCTTGCAGCCCTGACGGTTAGAAACAAAATCACCCGTTGTCCTGGGAACCGAGTAAAAGTAAGTGTCAGCTTCACTGAGTGGGAACCTCACCGTATCATTTCTACGGAGTCACTTTTTAAATTATAGCTGCATCTTAAAGAGTATCAGAGCCAAACAGCTCACAGAACCAATGGGGGGTGGGAATAGCGCATAAGCCCCTAGTGAACCAGGGGCTGTCATTCTATGGAGGACTGTTTTAATATGCTCTTTCCCCTCTTTTCCCCCAATATGAACCACCCCGTAGGTTCATTCCTTTCCTCTCTTAGACACAATAATCCCACCCCCTACCCCTCACCTCCTTGCTTTATCTTTTTTCTTTTCTTTTGTTATTTGAGAAATAATTTTTGGAGGGAAGGGAAAAAAAAAGGAATCAGTTTTCTCTTTGGGGGATTAAGGCCCTTAGCATTCAAGCATCAAGCGCTGTAAACAGTGTCTTTTCTTCTGGTGCAGCTTGGAAAGACATGGGTCTCTGTTCTCCCTGAAAGGCCCTCACACTGAATGACCCACGGGCCCTGAATGAAGTGCCTCAATTAAAAGTTTCCCATTGATGCCGGCTGAATGAGACCTTGCTGGGGAATTCACCCGGGCTGAATGGCCCGGGACTTCATGAAATATTAAGGAGCCAATAGATTTCCCACAATATTTGTACACCTTCCTTTGTGCAGATTTTTCCCTCCATTGAACCAGAAACCGTTAACACATCCGCTCCTGACGTGCCCCGTTCTGCTGCTCATTAGAGGCCTTGGCGGGGTAGGTTGGCCTGCCAGTGTCACCCCCGCCATTCCGTGTAGACGGATTCTCAGCCATTCATGGCAAGGCTGGGGGGGTTGAGGGGGTGGGGAGGGGATTACACGAGTGAGAATGGCCACCTGCTTACATTCATTCTCTGGAGAGGTCACGCTTAACTACAAATCCTAAGACTAAAGGAAGGGGTGGAGAGAGACAGAGAAACTGATAGGAGAGAAGCAAGAGTGGAAGCCCTAAAGGCAACGCCCACTCATGTCTCGGCCCAGAACTGTCCACCAAGGAATTCCCCAGGTGCCCTATTCCTAGAGCAGATGAGGTGCCTTAGCAGATAAATACCTGATGTGCTGGATTTTTACCCCACCCCTGTGCTGGGTTTTTATCTCCTCCACCCAAAAAAGACATTTTAGGGGCATCACCTCATGCTCTTTCTTGGTGGTCCCAGGAAGAAACCAGAGAAAGGTAGAGGGAGGGAAAACCCCACCTTGCGTCCCCCCCCCCCACTCCCCGGTCCCGTCTTCAACACAACAGGGAAGCGTCTGTAAGTCCGGGGCTCCCTTGTCCTTGACAAAGGGCCTCGGGTATTTTAACAGCATCCACCGCCCAGTTGACAGCTCCAATTGTTAACTGGGCTGCAGTGGCAAGAGTGCCCCCGCCCCCCATTAATGATGTTAATTAGAATCCTGCCATGCAGCCTATTGGGGGGCTCCGTGCGAACTGGGAGTGGGACGTGAGGGAGGAGAATGGCTCTTTTCCTGAATAATTCACTCTTATTTAATCTCATTAAGAGGGGAAAAAAGGGGTTGCCCCAGGGAAGAAAGCAAGCTGTGTGTGGGAATGGATGCCAAGGGCTAACTAATAAAAATACCTAGTTCTTATATGGCACATTGCATATAAGATCTCAGGGTCTTACAAAGGAGACCAGTATCATTATCCCTATTTTACAGGTAGGGAAACTGAGGCACAGAGCGGCAAAGAGGCTTACACCAGGTCATCCAGCAGGCTAGTGAAAGAGCCAGGACCAGAGCACACCTCAATCCGTTAGGCCACACTGCCTCCCTCCTCCCCCATCAAACAAAGCGAATGCATCGGAGACCCTGGGAATGCTGCTCAACTCAGCAAGCGAGCAGGCTGCAGTCTAGATGCTGATTTCACCAGAGTCCAGGTCCAGAATTTTGGTTTGGGCCCGTTTCTAGGCCACATAGCTCCCTTTCGTTCCTCCCAGACCAGTGTTGCCATGGTCTTGTGACCTGACCATTCTGCAGGAGGGGACTGATCACGAGTGTTATAAATTAGTTTCTCTCCGCTGAGTCTGCCCCAGGGACATTATCACAAAACCAAACGTAGGGCCAATTTGGCGTCTGCTTGGAAAAGGCCCAGAATTGGGCTCGCATGTGTGGCAGAAGAGGGGGGTGTGAGTGGTCCCGGGGTACAATGGCAATCGTGGGGAAGTTAACACAGCACCTGCCCAATCACCAGTCCCTTGGGTCCTTCACACAGGAAAGGGGAGACCATGGGCATAGCGGCTCTGAGCAATGGGAGGAGGCACATACGGGCCGGTGGGCACGAACGTCACAGCAGCGCCAGGCAGCATTGCAGCGTCAGGAAGGGACTGTTTGGTTGCACAGGGCAGGGTAGCAACCTCACGCAAGTGGTGGAGGAGCTCCCTTTAGCTCAGCCAGTCGGCTCGCTGCCCTGAGATGGTGTCACTGGCCCATTGCCTGCATGAGGTCTGGGCATGAGATGGGAAGAGCCCGTTAATTCAGTCCCTTCGGGATGCCTTACTACTAGCTGGCAGTGCAGACAAGGCAGTGAGTTCACCCTGGCATCTTACCCTGCATGTCCTAGGGGCCTGGTAAGGTGCTTCATGTTCCATTGGATTGAACCCTTAGCTTACTGAGTGGCTGGAAATCACACTCACTCCCCATATCATGTGACTAAGCACCTCATTTGCTCTGGGACCACTGCAAAAAAAAGACCCATGGCAGCCAGTCTCAGAGCCCAGGTCAGCTGACTCCAGCTCACGGGACTTGCACTGTGAGGCTAAAAATAGCAGTATAGACGTTCCCACTCAAGCTGAAGACTGGGGTCTAAAACCTAGCAAAGGGGGGCTGGGGGTGTCTCAAAGCCTGAGCGGGAACATCCACACTGCTGTTTTTAGCCCTGTCGCGCGAGCTTGAATTGGTGGACTGAGGCTTTGTTTGCAGTGTAGACGCACCCACAGTGGACACTGCTGAGGACGGGAGAGAGGCTTTTCAGAAGGTGCTTGGTTAATGATCTGCAGAAACCTGCTGTCCCTTTAAAAAGAGGATCTGGAAGGGCTGGGTCCCAGCTAGCAACAATGGATGCACTAGACAGGTGGGCAGGCTACAGGATCTGGTCCCACAGCACATGACAGACTCCGGGAATTCTCGCGCAGATGAATTCAGGAAGGACCATATGGGAGGGAGGGAGCAGGGCCTGCGGGTTAGAGCAGTGGACTGGGATTTTGGCCTCATTGCTTCTGCTCCTGGCTTTGCCACTCACTCTCTGTGTGACATGGGGCAAGTCCTATCCTCTTGCAGTGCCTCGGTTTCCCTATTTGTAAAATAGGGAGAATCGTGTTGACCTGCCTCAGCAAGAACGAACCGCTGTGAGCTCTGCGGAGGAAAGGTGCTGGAAAAGAGCAAAGGGTAAATCCACAGAGAGTTGGGCAGGGTTTACTAGTCCCCAGGGCTCAGCCATTCAGGAGAGGCAGATATTTCCTGGGGCGGGGTGGGGGAAGCATTGGTAGCTGTGCTCAGTAAAACCTGGTGAGGGTGAAGAGTAAGAATGATGTTTGGATTTGGCCTCTGAGCCACATTGGGGCTGAGAAACCCACATCCTGGCATCCTCTGGAGCAGAAAATTTGCCATTCCTCCCCTCCACTGACCTGGAAATTGTTGCTATGGTCCTGTGGCTCCTAGGTCACGGGCCCCGTTGGCTGGGTGGCCACACCTCATTGTGTGACAGGCAATTAGCCACCTGTTCCCCTCCCCTAATCCCGCTTGGAGGGGAGGGACCAGTGCTGCTTCACTAGCCTTCTGCAGTGTTAGCGCCACACACGCTAACAGGCTGGTTAACCTGGGGCTGGCATTGTCTGAAGCCCAGGAGGAAGTGGTTTTTAGTAGGGGGAGAGGGAGTCCGGGTGTGTCTGAGCGGGACATGCACAAGAGAGGGCCGAGAGGCGCCTCCGCGTTTTCTGATTCTGATATAAGGTGGGCTCAGCCAAACAACTCATCCCGGGGTGCAGGACTGGTGGGCTGACACTGCAGAGAATACCAGATCCTCGGCTCATCCTAAATCCCCTTTGCACCACTTAAGAGGTACAAATGAGACTGAACGCTGTCTTAAGGGAGCACCTGCAGAGTTCTCTAAAATAGGGGTATCCTCAGCTGGCATAGGGCTGATGAGGCCAGCCCCTCTGGTCCTGACCTCCTGGAGCAGTGGGTTAAAAGAGGCAAGAAAAACAAATGACACTTTGGGATGGGACCAGAGTGATCTCTCCAGTCTTTGGATGTGCAGGGTCAGCTTGCCAGCTCAGCAAGGGAGACACAAACTGGGAGCTAGAAAGCCGACACAAACGGCGCTAAGCAGTCTGGGACCTACGGGATCTCTCAAGGGTCCAGGAATCTCAATAGAAATCCGGTCTATGTTCATTACAACCGAGGCGTGTCTCTCCGCTGCCACAGAGGACATTACAGGACCCAGATCTGGTCAATTGGTGTTCTCTCGTTATATCCCACCAGGGCAAGAGGTCTTGCAAACTCGGTCGTCAGTCCCAGGCTGTGTGGAGCTCTCTCATTGCTCTCATTCGGGATTCAGCTTGAGAGTTGGGTTCAACATGTCCTCCCAGAGTGAGAGGCAAAAGTGACTTCAAACCACCGAGTTCCACTTGGTTTTGCATTGAAGCTGGGGCAATGGTGAATGTCGTGGGACTTGGATGCAAGACCATAAACTGGTCCTGGGGCTCGATAGACAGCACTCAGAATGAGGCTCAGATTCCATCAAAACTTTTGTGAAATTCTGAGACCCTTTCAACTCAAGACAGGGGCCAGATGCCAAGTCTGGATCCGGAGGCAAACTTTCCCCAAGTTCTGGATGCTCAGATCAGCACTTGAGTGGTGCCAGAAGGCCCTGAAACACTGGCACTTTGTGGCATGTGGCACAACTTCTGGTACATGCTGCCAATCTGACGCCACTCCGGCATTCATTTTTAGGACTCAGGCACTGGCTTGTCTCCAGGGTTTTGGTTTGGCCCAATACAGCAATAGAGGCCAAAATTGCTGGGGGAGATTTCTGCTTGTGGAGGTTTGGCTGAGCGTTTTGTGTCTGTGACTGAGTGGGTGGGTTTACTGGGGCTGGAGGTTCATGTTTCTCCCAGCCCCCATCTCCAGTCCTTTCTTATTTATCTTAGATGCTTTGTGTAAACCTTTGACCTGTTGCCTGGGTTTCGCCTCTCTGCCTGTTTGCACAGCTAGCCCGCCCACACAATCCCTACAGAAGGGAAGGTTAAACCTCCTCTGAACCACAGATCTTGAGTGGCTTCCGCAGCCCAAAGGTCAAATGGCAGCGAAAGGTGGATGGGGAAGGGGAGCGAAATATGTAGTTCCTTCGTGATGCAAAACTGGATGAAGAATGTCCCCCTGAGACAGACCTCAAGGGCCAGGGAGCACAGGGACCCAGAGATACAGACAGTGGTGCTGGCATCATTCTAAAAGGGAATTCCATGCGGCCCTGTTCTCCCAAAGGAGTTATGGAGCTGTCCATATGGGGAGCATATGTGACTTTTGCAGGAGGCTTGCACGCAATGTGCTGTGCACATGTTTCAAACACACGCCTGAAACGGAGACAAACTTAGTGGGGGAAAATTGGCCATCTTGACAGGAAGGCCGAGTGACACAATGCCTCGCTCTGGTGTATGATTCTTTATAACCTGACGCACTGTGGGAAGAGACGGGTGGGTCCCTGCCATGAAAATGTTCTGTGGCACTGGCAAGGAAGCTAGATCCCATTAGCCTTCTGTGTTGTGTGGTCTGTGATCCATTTGGCATATGCTTGTGTGTTCTTGTTGGATCTAAAATTGATCTGCTTGTCTCCATGGGTCTCATTTAAAGCAGCACAAGACAGGGACACGGGGTGGCTAAGAGGAAGGGGCTGGGAATCTTGGCATCTATTCCTGAATCTGCCGCTGACTCACCACCTGACTCTGTGCAAGTCACCGTGTCATTGTTTGCCTCAGTTTCCCCCTTCATAAAATGGGGATAACAACACTGACACACCTCACAAGGGGGTTGTGAGGCTTAAATCAAGAGCCGGCCTGGACATGGTCTCCCAGTTCCATAAAACAAATTGAGGTTTTGGAAAAAATTTCATCCCGAATCGAGACAAAAATCTGAAACCTCAATGTTTTTTGAGGAAGTAGGAGTCTGTTTTATTTCAGTGGGAATGAGCAAGTGTTTTCAAAATGAAACATGCTCCCTTGGTTACCAGGCCTACTGGCAGCCCCCCAGGTTGGCTACAGGGAGCTGGGGAGCTTAGAAACAGCAGAAGAGCTGGTTGGGAATTTTTTTATTACATTTTTTTGTCGGAAAATGCCAAATTGTCAAAACCAAAACTTTCTGCGGGGAAGGGCTGGCTTCAATGAATGTCTCATCTCAAAGATGTTGGGGAAAAAAAGTTTCAGAATTGTCAAAATGTCCCGTTTTGACATTTTCTAAACAAAAAGTTCAATGTTTCAGTTCAAAACAACTTTTCAATTTGAATTATAAGTTAATGAATAGCCAAAAAAAAGAGAGGTTGAAATCTAGATGAAATGTTGGAAATTACTGAAATTAAACTTTTCAATTGACCCAAACCAAATTTTTGCTTTGCGAACATTTTTGAGATTTTGACTTTTTGTCCTGATTTGGGACTGGAACATTTTTTGGAAATTTTTGCAAGATGGGAAAATGGTTTCCCGTCCAGCTCTAAGCCGAGGCTCCAAGGGCTTCCGGTTCCCAGCTCCACATTGGCTCACCTGGCTGGAAACTGTCTGGGTTTCCAAAAAGGTTAAGTCAACACTTTCCTGGGAAATGTTTAGATTTTGGCAAATTGGCCTTTTCCAACAGAAAAACTTTCTGTCTGAAAATTTTCAGCCAACTCTACTTAAATAATTCAGTGCTTTGAGATCCTCAGGTGAAAAGGATAGAGAAGTGCACATTATAGAATCAGAGAAATGTACGGCTGGGAGGGACCTCGAGAGGTCGTCCAGTCCAGTCCCCTGTGTTGAGACAGGACCTAATAAACCTAGTCCATCCCTGACAGGTATTTGTCCTTAAAAACCTCCAGTGACGGAGATTCCACAACCTCCCTTGGAAACCTATTCCAGAGCTTAACTACCGTGAGAGTTAAAGTTTTTCCTAATATCCATCTCCCTGGCTGCAGATTAAACCCATTACTTCTTGCCCTACCTTTAGTGGATGAGGAGAACAATTAATCCCTGTCTTATAACAGCCCTTAACATATCTGAAGGATCCCCCCTCAGTCTTCTTTTCTCAAGACTAAACATGTCCACTTTTTTAACCTTTCCTCATCGGTCAGGTTTTATCAACCTTTGCTCATTTTTGCTGCTCCCCTCTGGACTCCCTCCAACTCATCTACATCTTTCCTAAAGGCTGGCACCAGACCTGGACATAGTGTCCAGCTGTGGCTTCATCATCATCATCATCATCAGCAGTCATTCTCACCCCTAATAAACGGCAACTGGCCTGGAAGTGCCTGTTCTAAACGCTGCTCAGTCCATCCCTATTAAACATATAAGGCTAAGCGAGGAGGTGGCAACAGTGCCATTTAGTCTTCACCTCTGCGGGCCATGACTCAAACACGACGTAGGTCACAAGTGAACGGAGTCTGGCGGGCTCATCTGCCTCCCACGCGGCGTTTCAGCTCCGCCTGAACTCAGGAAAGACTCAGGGCTGTGCAGCAGGTGATTTCCAGGGCATGGTGCATTTGGAAGAAGGGTGAGTGTCGCGGGGAAGCTAGCATGATGCCTTGTGTGGTAAGTCACTTGCTGTCACGTAAAAGGGACACATGATCACACGTGGCAAACCTCAGGAAGGGAGGGAAACATGCCAGTGCCTTCAGTGAGCATTCAGGGGTGGTTCCCAGCACGTACCAGACACGTGCTTAGAGACCTGGAATGCTCTTCCCCTGTATCATTCCAGCCGGTCGGTGTATTTCTGATTTAATGCCCATTGGTTTGAAGGGCTTTTGTATTGAACCCCTCAGGTCCGAACAGCTGCTGAAAGTGACCAAACATCTTCCAACCAGATGGGAATCCTCTAGGGGGAGGGACAGTGGGAAAGCAGCCACTGAGATACAGGAACAGGCTAAAAAAAAAAGGCAGGGGGGAAACCCAAGACTACATCTGTCTCTTAGGTGCTGGTGCTGTTTCTACAGTCCCAGTGAAAGAGCTCCCTTGGCTCCATCTGGTTTGGGGACAATCCTGGTTCTTATGGAAACACATGGCTGACATCTGGAGAAACAGGAAACAGCAACAAGCATCACCACAGCAACAGTGTGTCCTTCCCGCTGGTCTCCCACTGGGAAAGCCGCGGGATCTGCGGCTGGCAGCTCTGTGAAGTCAAAGCACAAGACCGAGGCGACTGATGGATGGGTCGGGTTCAATGGGGAGGGATATGATTAATAAGTGCTACAGCCCCATTGTCGCCACTGTGCAGCCGACAATGCTCGTTAGCTCTGATGGACGCTTTGATGACTCTGTCTTCAGGCAAGTCACTGAGTTGTTGAATCTCAGCCAGTAGAAAAATATTCCCTATGAACCCACCCTCCTTTCCTTGGACAATAGCAGGGCTGGCCCGCAGTGTGAGAGCCTGGGATCGGGCGCGATGGTGCAGCCTGGATCCTCCAGCACAGACTGCGTTGCAGACCTCACTTCTCCAATTCCCCCGCAATGGAGTCAGACTCACGCTCACCCAGCCCCTCGGGTCGTTTATACTGGGTGTAAAACACTGGGATCCAGCACTGGCTGGGCAAGTGGTGAGCTGCGGCTTCTATTTTAGAGTGAAACTGTTTATTTAGTTCCCTTCCACCCACACTTTAGCCCACCTGCCGTGCTCTGTCTGACCCATGGACTGTAATCTCTCTGGGGCCAGGCCTGCCGCCTTTGTTGCTTGTCTGTACAGTGCTTGGCACCCAAAGAACCAGCGTCTTCCGGGGATTCCTGGCTGTACCGTTCTAAAATAATAACAATCACAACCAAACGGAAATGGTAGCATATACACCCTCTTTGCACTCGGGGAAATGACGACACCAGAGCTAGAGCAACAGAGAATTGGGCCCACAATATTTATCACCCCCTTTCTGGATACTCAGCTGAAAAGACGAGGAAGGAGGTTTTGTCTGGTGTTCTCCAGGCTTTTTGTACCTAGAACCAGACCTCCCTCCCTGTCTAATCTATGCTGCTCCCCAAACCTCAGTGTCTCAGCTCCTCAGACCTCTCTGGGCTCTGTCGTTCCTATGGCGTGATACAGCCCTGAGCGTCACACGGCTGCTCAGCTGGGGTGGCCTGCCCCTTTAAGGCCTTCAGACAGTGAGCTCCCTCATTCAATCCCACCCTGCTACACCTGTGGAGGGTCTGGGATGTAAAAGGAAGAAAGCCCCATCATTGAGGGCTGGTTGGGAAGCAGAGTGGATAAGCTGCTCTGAGATGAGGAGCTGGCTGAAAGGCTGTGGTCTGCCAGAGAACTTGGGTAGGAGGAGAGACCTGACCAGGGTGGTTCCCAGAAGCTGGTGATTAGACAGTGAGACAGGCTTTGCTGCTGGGAACCCACCTGTAAGGAAGGAGGCAGAAGGCTGAGCCCATGGGAGCTGGGGAACGTTTTAGCCCTGATGTTGTTTTCTGGACTTGGGCCGTGTCTCTCAACCAGGGGCATGTGTACCCCTGGGCAGGGGCGGCTCTAGGCACCAGCAAAGCAAGCACATGCTTGGGGCAGCCCATTTGCAGGGGCGGCAGGGATCCAGCCTGGGAGCTGAGAACCAACAGGGGGCCGGGCCGTGGGAGCTGTAGTTCCTTGGTTAGCTCCCTGCCTATAGAGCCAGCCCTGGAGCGGGGAAAGAACTACATTTCCCAGCATTCCCTTGGCCACTACCAACAGGAAAGCGGGGGGAGGGAGGTAGCTGAGACCTCGTGCTGCAGTGAATGGAGAGCTGCACTGTGAGTAGGGATTCCATGTTTTAACATTCAAAAAATAGGATGCTCCACGGGGAGGGAAGGGAGCCCCACCCTGCCCCCATCCACTCCCTCCGACTGCCCCCCACAGAAACCCCAACCCATCCAACCCCCCTGCTCCCTGTCCCCTGATCGCCCCCTCCTGGGACCCCTGCCCCAACTGCCCCCCAGGATCCCACCCCCATCTAAACCCCACTGGTCCTTGTCCCCAACTGCCCCCTCCTGAGACCCCCACCAACTTCCCTCCTAGGACCCCACCCCCTACCTGTCCCCTGACAAACCCCTGGGACTCCCATGCCTATCCAACTGCTGCCTGTCCCCTGACTGCCCCCCCCNCCCCCCAGCCCCCCAGTGCCACTCAGACCAGTGTGTCTGGCTTTGCGCAGCGCCAGACACGCTGCTGTATACACGCTGCCGTGCTCCCCTGCGGAGCCACAGCCCCCCCCGCCCCCCAGCACCTGCCTTCCAGATTTGAACACCTCAAAATTCAGGAGTGCTCAAGTTCAGTTTGGGCGGCTGTTACTTCATTTCTCCGAAATCAAATATACTGATCCACTGTAACTTGCTGTAGAAAAAGTAGGATAAAACTGAGCAAGAAATGCTTCCCAGTGGTTATTAGGACTGGAATTGCTATTTTCAACAGCCATTGCCTTTTTTTTTGTATGTTTGTTTAAAAGGAAGACTGATATTGCATTGGCAAATTCCCCATAGAAAGAAAGAGTGGAACAAAAGAATAATAAAGACACCTCAACTTTTCCTCATTTATGTAGGACTGTCTTATAATATGCATCCAGATATCCTCCAATCACACAAGCTGAAAATTGTTCCACTTTACTGCAGTTCTGTAACCATATGGGAACCAATCCTGTCTGTGTTCTGTGCACATCTAAAATCCCAGCTGAATGACCTGCCCTGGGAGTGAGTTACCAGTGACCCGGGACTGCGGCAGAAGGAGGGTGCAGGTTGGGTGGGGGTGAGTCCAGGGCTGGGGCGGCAGGAGATGTGTGTGTGAGCAGGGGGGTGTGGTTTGGGGGGGGGAGAGCCCAGGGCTGGGGAGACAGGGGGGTGTGAGTGGTGGGGGAGAGCCCAGGGCTGGGGTGGCAGGGGGATGTGGTGAGGAGCCCAGGGCTGGGATGGGGGGCAGCCAAAATTTTTTTTGCTTGGGGCAGCAAAAAACCTAGAGCCAGCCCTGCCCCTGGGGCCATGCAGGTCTTCCAGGGGGGACATCAACTCATCTAGATATTTGCTTAGTTTTCATAGAATATCAGGGTTGGAAGGGACCTCAGGAGGTCATCTAGTCCAACCCCCTGCTCAAAGCAGGGCTAATCCCCAGATAGATTTTTGCCCCAGATCCTGAAATGGCCCCCTCAAGGATTGAACTCACAACCCTGGGTTTAGCAGGCCAAGGCTCAAATCACAGAGCTATCCCTCCCCCCCCTGCAGCTATCAACAGGCTACATAAAAGCACTAGCAAAGTCAGTACAAACTACAATTTCATACAGACAATGACTTGTTTATACAGGCTCTATAGACTATACACTGAAATGTAAGTACAATATTTATATTCCAATTGATTTATTTTATAATTACACTGGTCTACAGTTTTTGAGACGTCGTCTGCTTCAGAGATAAAATGTGCTATTTATTATGTATTTTGATGTGCTGAATTCAAATATGACAATTAAAACAACTGATTGGCTACTGTTTCTAAGATATTTAAGTTTTTACATTTTATGTCTATGTATATTGTGTAGATAGTCTAGTTTTAATCATAAATTGTAAACCTAGGTCTTTTCATGTGTTTATGGTTGCTTTACATGATAATATTTCACCTGTCCTGTTTATGTAACACTTTAAAAATCAGCAAAAGGGTTATATAAATAAAATTTATTTATCAAAACAAAAGGCAAAAAACTATTCTGTACATAGTTTAGTCCTATTCAGTGTCTACTCGGCGCTTCTTGGCTTGTCTCTTGTATTCATTAAATGGAGCATCTCTTGTCACTGTCCAGCAATAGTCTGCAAGCATTGATGGGCTCCATTTGCCCTGGTAGCGTTTCTCCATTGTTGCAATGTCCTGGTGAAATCGCTCGCCGTGCTCGTCGCTCACTACTCCGCAGTTCAGTGGAAAAAAATCTAGATGAGAGTGCAAAAATGTATCTTTAGTGACATGTTGCAACCAAGGCTTTTGTATGCCTTGAGGAGGTTTTCCACCAATAACCTGTAGTTGTCTGCCTTGTTGTTTCCGAGAAAATTTATTGCCACTAACTGGAAGGCTTTCCATGCCGTCTTTTCCTTGCCACGCAGTGCATGGTCAAATGCATCATCTCGAAGAAGTTCACGAATCTGAGGACCAACAAAGACACCTTCCTTTATCTTAGCTTCACTTAACCTTGGAAATTTTCCACGGAGATACTTGAAAGCTGCTTGTGTTTTGTCAATGGCCTTGACAAAGTTCTTCATCAGACCCAGCTTGATGTGTAAGGGTGGTAACAAAATCTTCCTTGATTCAACAAGTGGTGGATGCTGAACACTTTTCCTCCCAGGCTCCAATGACTTTCGGAGTGGCCAATCTTTCTTGATGTAGTGGGAATCTCTTGCACGACTATCCCATTCACAGAGAAAACAGCAGTACTTTGTGTATCCAGTCTGCAGACCAAGCAAGAGAACAACAACCTTCAAATCGCCACAAAGCTGCCACTGATGTTGGTCATAGTTTATGCACCTCAAAAGTTGTTTCATGTTGTCATAGGTTTCCTTCATATGGACTGCATGACCAACTGGAATTGATGGCAAAACATTGCCCTTCTGCAGTAAAACAGCTTTAAGACTCGTCTTCGATGAATCAATGAACAGTCTCCACTCATCTGGATCGTGAATGATGTTGAGGGCTGCCATCACACCATCGATGTTGTTGCAGGCTACAAGATCACCTTCCATGAAGAAGAATGGGATAAGATCCTTTTGACGGTCACAGAACATGAAAACCCTAACATCACCTGCCAGGAGATTCCACTGCTGTATTCTGGAGCCCAACAGCTCAGCCTTACTCTTGGGTAGTTCCAAATCCCTGACAAGGTCATTCAGTTCACCTTGTGTTATGAGGTGTGGTTCAGGGGAGGAGGATGGGAGAAAATGTGGGTCCTATGACATTGATGGTTCAGGACCAGAAGTTTCATCCTCTTCCTCGTCTGACTCAAGTGAGTGATTCTGGTGCATCAGGAACCGGCAGTCCTTCTCCGTGGGGTTCTGGGCGTATAGCTGATGGAATGTTTGGATAATGCACAGTCCACTTTTTCTTCTTTGACACACCTTTCCCAACTGGAGGCACCATGCAGAAGTAACAATTGCTGGTATGATCTGTTGGCTCTCTCCAAATCATTAGCACTGCAAAAGGCATAGATTTCCTTTTCCTGTTCAACCACTGGTGAAGATTTGTTGCACAAGTGTTGCAGCATATGTGTGGGGCGCATCTCTTGTCGTGATCTCCAATTTTGCAGCCAAAATAAAGGTGATAGGCTTTCTTAACCATAGTGGTTATACTGCGCTTTTGTGATGCAAAAATCACTTCACCACAAACATAGCAGAAGTTATCTGCACTGTTCACACAAGTATGAGGCATCTCTGCTCACTTTGAATAAAGAGAAATGTGTCCCTTTGCAAAATCAAACACTGACAAATAAGAGAGCACGACACTGTATGATTTCTAGAGCTGATATAGGGCAATTTGTTCAGCAGAGTGATGTAAGCTTTGTTATGATTGCATCATCCATGACTTCTAGGAATAACATGATGCAATTCATATCATGTATGACGCAATACCAGCTTCAGATTGCATCATTCAGTGTTTTGCCTAAAAAGCAAGTACTGTCCAAACCCAGTCATAGATTTATTCATAGATCCAGTCAAAGATGTATTTTAGTCATTTCTGGTTTAAATTGAGATCCCTTCCCTTTATAACTCACGTATCCTCCGCCATTCCCAAGTCAAGGGTCGCATATACTGACCCAATAGCATATCTTGAAAATTAGAGCCAATCAACAATTTTAAGTATCGTTTTCGTTCTCAGTGACCCAGAATTAGTAAAGTTTGACTACATTTATTTCAGAAGCATTTTGGCTGTAGAGCAGTGTTATATGATACAAACGAGAAAGTCAGCATTTTTTCAGAGGGTCCTGTGGCACCTCTAAGACTAACAGAAGTATTGGGAGCATAAGCTTTCGTGGGTAAGAACCTCACTTCTTCAGATGCAAGAAGAATCGGCTACCCCTCTGATACTTGACAGCATTTCTTCAGTAACAGTGTGGCTGTGACACTTCTGTATTTTTATGTCTGATTTTGTGGTTTTTAAGTGAGGTGAAACTTGGGGGTAGGCAAGACAAATCAGACGCCTGAAAGGGGTACAGTACTCTGGGAAGGTGGGGAGCCACTGGACTAATGGACTCTGTTATCCTGGAAGGGGCTGGATGCTGTACAGTGGCTTGGCTGGAGAGTAGGCCATGGTGCAATGCTGGGGCTTGCTATGAGGGCCCTGCTCCCCAGTAATGAGTCCTGTAACACACCCCTTTGTCGCATACACGCATGTATTTCTAGTCTTTATGTTTTGCACAGGACTTGTAGGAAATCAGAGGTGGAAACGACCTATCAAGTAATCCAGTCCCTCTCCTCGGTGCCCAGTGGAGGACTGAGCATAGAAGATGTCTAGAGACCTGGATTCTTTTCCCAGCACTGCTACTGACTCACTGTGGGGCTTTGGACCAGTCACTTAACTGCTCCGAGTCTCAGTTACCCATCTATAAAAGGGAGATAGGAATGTTACCTAGCTTGGATGTCGGCAAGTGTCATTACTTAAATTGTAAGTTCTTTGGACAGGGGCTGTCGTTTGGTTCTGTGTTTGTACAGCGCCTACCGCAATGAGGTCCTGGCCCCTCACTGGAGCTGCTAGGCACGATCACAATACAAATCATCATCCTCTAATACAGCATCTGCTATGCAAATGCTAAGTGGCAGCAGCGCCAGTAGAAGTATATTTCCTAGTGCTTTGGCTTGAGGTACAGAACGCTGCAGTCGCTGCACGGATAATCGCCAACTGCAGAGTCTAACTGGATTCTCGCTCTGCTCTGACCTTGGACGAAAAGACAGCATCACGTCACAAAGCAGAGAGCACGTCTGTGAGCAGTAGGGGGACGATGTGAGGACAGTCAAGCTAAAACTGAACGTGCTCTGCCCAGTTTGTCTGGTTCAATGACTTCAGCCGTTTACCTTCTGCCTAAGTACGTCTCTCCTGATGCTTTCATTGACATTGCTGCCACAGAAGGCTGTGCTAATGGAGGATCCTTGTGTTTATTCCATACGTCAAGAGCAACTGCGTTCTCTCTGTCGGAATGGCTTTTATTTTAGACTCAGAATAAAAGGGAAGACCTGGATCTACTCTGGCAGAATCCCCCCAAATATTCTAACCAGTTTTTAGACCCGTTCCACCACAAACTAGATGGTGCCACAGACCAGGCTTTGGGTGGCCTGAATCCCTTTCAGAACCAGCTTCAGGAGAGAGCACCTGGTGTGTGTCTCTGGTCTAGTCTGCACCAGGTGGAAACCTGGGTGTGTGGTGCCTGGTGGGCAGTGGGAGGCAGGGATCTGAACCACAAAATGTAAACTAAGTAAGTGTGGAAAACCTGAGAGGAGAATGAATGAAGATCCATTATTTGTCTTGCTGCTATGTTGGCCACCAAGGCTACCTCTGAAATGCAAGGGTCCTGCTCCTTCCCCCCCCCCCCCACGCTCTGTTGAATGGGGTCCGGAGCTACTGAGCAGAGATACCTCTGGCAGCCCAAAGCAAGGGGAAGGTGCTGCCCTGACTGAGATGAAGTGCTGGACAAGGAGGGAGTTAAAAGCAGCTAACTAGCTTGTGTTGTCCCTAATCCCAGGTTTGGCACCTGGTCTCCCCAGTGGCACTATTGTGTACACAGGCAAGAACCACCAGTTCCTTCTTCTTTGGAAAGCTGGACAAACCAAGCCACTGGGAACGTTGGGTTCTCCTGAGCTTTGGTTTGTTACACGTGGCAATAAAAGGTGAAGTGGCTCTTTGTGGGGCAGGTTCCCAAACAGCCCCCTCTCTCAATGAGGGAATTCACTCTTTCCCCCCGACCCCCTCTTAGCAGGGCAAATGAAATCGTCATAGCCCCTATTGTACCTTGCATGCCTTTCATCCCAACATCCCATGCCCATGTAACAAACAATACACAAGCTACACTCGGGTTGCTCCGTCCACTGCTGGGATGGAGTCCGCAGGGGTTTAACAGCGCACAGCAACACCGTTCAATGGGTAGGGCCGGAGGAAAGCTTTAGTTCGCTGAAACCACGGTGGGAATTTAGGCAGAGGCAAATGCTATTGGGAACCCTGCTTTCGCCATGCCGTTGAGAATCCGAACGGTTCCGTTTTACATCTTACCCAAAAAACAGCACCTCCTACCTACACCCTAGTTCAGTGCAGACTTGGAGTAGGACACCTCTCTTGAATCACCAGAACAGACCCTGGTTTCTCCTCTCAGGGTCTTTCCTCCGAATACTAACCCGCCCCAGTCCTGGGCCGCTTGGGAGAACATAGCCCAAGAGGCAGCTTTTTCCTACCTTTCCCCACACTGTGTGTGAGGCACTAGTGCCCTCTGCTGGCTGGAATAGGTTAGATCTGTGTATTATAACGGCTCTGTTCTCTTGAGCTAGCAGACCTGCATTTGGACCAGCGTGTAGAAGCCTGTGTATTTGAAGAAGAAATCAGTTTGTTCCCTATGCTATCTGGGTGCATGATGGCAGAAAACATGGGGTCAGTGTATGTAGATGCCTATAAATCATCGCACCATCATCTACAGCCGCTTGAGTAAAGTTGGACGAGCTGGTTCTGAATCAAACTTGACCTGGTCTGGAATGATTCAGCCCAGCACAACGTGAGCTGGGTCTGTTTGGGCAGTCAAAGGCCTCAGTCCCGGCAGAGCTGTCAACCTCACTTGGCACGTAAACCTGGTCCGCTGCAACCCCGGCATCTAGGGCAGAATCCGAACTGGGGCTGCGGTCACCCTGCCCATGCTTAATCACAGTGCGTGCTTGGTGGGACACCACAGCATGGTCCCAAAGGCTGTGGTATGATACACATGAACAAAGCTACACTCTGGGAGGCAGCATGGGCCATAGAGAAGGAGAGGAATTCAAAAGAGCTGGGCTCTGCCAGGGACCTTGAGCAAGTCACTCACGTCTCCTCTCCGTGCCTCAGTTTCCCCATCTGTGAAATGGGGACAATGACTCTTATTCTCCTGAGATCTACGGCTGAAAGGTGCTATAGAACTATTACACTGTGTCTGCTGTAGGCCTATGCAGTAAGGTACCATGCCGAAATCTGCAGAATATAGATGCCCCTGTCTTGTAGTGCCCCTGATGCTAAGAAGTCTGCTGTGTTTGTGCGTGCCAAGGCACGCGGCTGCCTGCTGTGCCTACGGGCAGCACTGAGCCAAACCCCTGCCTCTGTGGGTTCCAGCTGAGCTCCAAAGTCTAGTGGAACAGAGTTGAACTTTCCTTTTTGCTGAGTTGTAAACTTACCTTGCATCACAGCTTCTAGCCACCAGGGGCCACTTTGAACTGCTCCACTGTTTGCTGCATCAGCAAAGAGCTCTGATTCTCCGAGAGCACCTGTGCTCAAGAGAAACCCCCATGCAACTGAGCAGAAGGCGGGGTGCTCCACCCTCCTTCAAGGGGTACATCTCCAATGCCGTGACTTCATGATGCAATGTGCTTGGCCTATATGTGGTTCCCCCCCTAGGAACTGAATGGGAGCTGAGTTGCTAAATCCTATGCCACTCCTTTAAAACTGGATTCACACTGCCGGGCAGTGAAGATCCCTCTGTCCAGAATACAGACAGCAGAGGCAACCCAGTACAAGCTTTCCTGCACCCAAGGGTGCCTCTGCCCTGCAGGGATAAGCATTGAGTTGAGAAGATTGCTCAGCGTCTGTGGTCTGTTCAGTTTTTGGTTCCCTGCTGAGGCTGTCAAGAGAGCCAGTGGTGGCAACACTTGTCTATTAGCACCAGCACTGACACCTCTTTCACTGCAGTACAGGTCACCAAGCAGCCCTCAGGGGGTGACAGGTTCTAGTCACCACTGTCCTGAGCTAGATTTAAATCAGCCAGCCCAAAAGTGCCAAAGTGATTTAGGAGCCCATATCCTTTTGTCTTTTGGTGAGACATGCCCCTAAACCACCTAGATGCTTTTAGAAATCTCAATCCTAGACATGAGCTGGGGGAAGGATGGATCAGAAAAAACCACAGCTGCGATCAGCGAAGCCTGGTCCTCCAGGGTTAGAAGAGATAACAAAGATGTCAAATAGCTACATCAGAAAGGGAATGGAAAACTCTGCAGCATGGGCTTTGTCCCAGTTACGATCAGCGAGCCCTCCTTCTAAAGACCTTCTCCCTCCTCTGTCTCCAACGCACCCCCTTCCTCACAGAACCTGTGCAAGACCACTGGACTGGTATTAATCCCTTAATCACCAGGACCAGTTCACACCTCTGCACCCTATCAAAGCTTCCCTATAGCTTATCCGATTACAAATCCAATGAGAGAGGCTGTGCTTTTGCTTGGCAGGTTTAGGGGATAGTCTGGCAATCAGCCGTGCAGCAGGTACGGGACTTCCCTTTGGTTTAATCAGCCGTGAGCTGGGCAGATGGACCCTGAGAGCCCAGAAACGTTTTGGCTTCATGCATGGGGAAGGCTGGAGGGGCAAGGTGGGGGCTAGTGCACAAGAGCAAACATTTCAGCAGCATCACGTAGAGGCCAATGGCCATTGTCAGAAATCAGCTGCTTGACAGGCTGCAGGTTCAGCTCTTGGCAATGGGACAGATTCATTACTCTAATTGGAAAGGCAAATTGTCCCGGGAGCTTTCATTAATTTGCAAAGGGATGTTTGTAATGACTCTGTATTCTGATCATGCACTTGGCTCGACCAACCTAGAGAGGATCACCCGAACGTACTGGGAACCCCAGCTGGGGCAGCCACCCCCCCTTCTGGGGTAATAAGGGTGTGGCCAGAAAGAAGGGGCTGTGGCTGGGGCATCTATAGACCAGGCTGACTCTTGGCTGTGTTTCCAGCTCCTTATAGGTGTTGCAGCAAGATGTAAGTTAGAGCAGCCCTCAAGCTGCTCTACCATGGCACAATAGGACCTGCCTGCCCAGAGCAGCATCTGGATCAAAGCAGTGCAAAAATGAAGACTATGCCATTTTTTAATCCCCAGCCCTGACTCTCTCTCTGTGCAGTTCAGCCCTAGCTCAGAATCTGGCCCTAACACATCGCTTAGAGATACAAGATCTAGAAGCTTTAGTAATACCCTCTGTGCTGTCTTCTGAACTGACTAGACATGACTAAGACTCCCTTTTACAGCATCCACTGGTTCTCAATAAAACCTCCCGGGCTGTCCGTGTCTCAGGCATTTCAAAGCCCCGATGGGGATCTATGCAGGACATGACCAAGAAATCCCCAGTCTTGGGTGGGGAGGAAGTGGATTAACCCCTTCTCTGCTGACATTGCCAAGATGCCCGAGATACCCCCCCCCCTTTAGAGCCCTGCAGTACAAAAGCGCTTGGAGGTGGTGATGTGAAGCCGTCTCTTCTCTTTCCCAGCAGTGTCACCTGTAAAGCCCTTTGCCACAGTCCATGCTGGGGCTTAAGGGAATGAAGTCTGTACCAGAGCATGACACAGACAAGACACTCATCTTAGTCCATCCCCTAGAAGAATCCAGTAGCTATGACATCGTTTCCAGCCTGTGTTTTAACCCCAAATCACAATATCCTGGCCCTGGCCTGTAAGAACTCAGCATTTGCCTATGGTTACTGCCCAGAGGTACCTGAGAAAACACCATTTTCCAGTATGCCGAGTGTAGACAGCAGCTGCAGTAAGGTGGTATTGTCAACGTTTGCTGTAGCTGGGAGCTCTAGAAGTCTTGGTCACTAAGGAGATCTTAAAGGGTTTTAGATGCCGGGAGCCTCCCACCATCTCTGTGAGCCAGGGAGAGATCCTTATTCCCATTTCTCAGACGGGAGACTGAAGCACTGAGCAGAGAAGTGAATTGCTATTCGGGTTTCAGGCTTAGTTATAGTGTTTTTCCCGGCTTCACTTTTCTCCCATGATAGGGGTGATTTTTTTTTAGAATAACCCGCCTGAGAACAAGTTAGCAACCCTCCCCTTCCACTCAGGCTGCCATTGTTGATGATTATGGGTGATTAGAGAACTGCAAACCAGATCCTTTCCAATAATGACACACGTGGTCCTCTACCCAGCCCATAAAATGACTGACCCTGCTCCCAATAAAGTCAATAGCAAACCTCCCATTGATTTCCATGAGAGCAGGCCAGGGACCCATCAAAATCAAGACTGTCCTTTGGAAACTAGGGCAGGGTTCATTGCCTCCGAGAAGTTGCTATTTAATAGTGCCCCACCCTCCAGCTTGCTAACCAGCCAATGAGAACTTGTTCAGAAGAGGCAATGAATCTGGCTTGTATTTCATTGGCTGAATCTGTTGTCACCTGGTATCCTGCCTGGTGGGAAGTTGTATGGGTGGAGATTTGGAGGCAGGTTTCATCAGCAAGGTTTTCATTTTGGACCTGCTGGACACATACTCCAAACCCAACCTCACCAGGGCCTACCTGGCCTGTTGCCACAACCCTACTCCTCCCACAGTCCCAGTTCCTTGGC
The DNA here is from genome assembly GCF_013100865.1 of Trachemys scripta elegans. Lineage (NCBI taxonomy): Eukaryota > Metazoa > Chordata > Testudines > Emydidae > Trachemys > Trachemys scripta. Next base: position 8,957,569 of record NC_048316.1, on the reverse strand, counting down.
AATCGCTGACCAACCACTTGCTGTTTTTTGCACACTCTTTGGCCAAGGGATTCCATTGCAGTGAATTCCTGCAACCAAAAAGAAATAACTGCTCTCCTGCACCCACCAATACTTAACCCAGTGAAGCCTCGTGACCATCCAGTGCACTGCAGGAAGTCTTTGTAACAGACCCCTGGCCCTTTAAGGCTCTGGCCCGGCCTAGCATTCCTATTACATGGTCTTAGGCCCTTTAAGGCCAGGTGCTCACCACATTCCCTGGTGGGGGCATATGATTGAGAGTGAGGCCTGCTGGGAGAGGAAGCAGGATATAAAGGGTAAGCCATCTCCTCAGCAAAGTGGGAGCTTCAGGGATAAGTAATAGCGGGATGAAAGACATTTCTGGTATCTGAGGAAGCTTCAGAGTGAGGCGTGGAAGGGAGGTGGTCTCCTGTGCATGTACTCGGACAGAGTTAATAAAACCTTCCCTCCTGGGTAGAGTGACCAGACAGCAAGTGTGAAAAATCGGGATGGGGCATGGGGGGTAATAGGAGCCCATATAGGAAAAATCCCCAAAATCGGGACTGTCCCTATAAAATCAGGACATCTGGTCACCCTACTCCTGGGATCTGTTTGATTTGGTATCTCCAGGTGTGCTAAGCAGGTGAATTGAGGCTAAGTTGCCTACCTACAATCTTCCCCTTTCTCCTTTCTGTAGGGTTCCTGGATGCCATCAGGTCAGGTCAGTGCATTAGTTACATGACTGGTCTCTTCTCTGGGATCCTCGTTTCTTCCTTGGTGAAATAGCAATACGATGGCGGGTCAATATCTCCATCCATGTGAGTAACATCTATCTACTGCTTCTTGGCATTGTTTTTGCGCTCTTCTTGATAAAGGTTTATTGCATTGCATTTCATAGACGCCTTAAAGCTGCCAGAGTCTCAAGCCAGCCTTTTACTTTAGCCATATTAATTCTCCCGTGTCAGGCTTGCTTTGTTGGTTTAATTGCACATTCTTTTTCTGTCTCCCTTCTGCAAATTCAGCCTTGATTTTTCTTCCAATTTTTCAGGGATGGGTGGGGGGGAGGGGAGCTGGAACAATTTGTATAGTGGGGGGCTGCTGAAAGCCATTGAACCAAACTGTAAACCCTGGATATGATGGGAACCATTTCAAGCCAGGGGGTACTATAGCACCCCTAGTTCCAGCACCTATGTGGGGGGGATGACTATGCCATTGGCTGACCCAATGAAAGCACTTAGTAAACCCCACTTCCTCTGAGAGAGGAGTCAGATCTTCCCAGGGGCCAGTCTTCTGCCATTCTCCCCAGCAAAGAAAATGTGAAATATCCTAACAGAGGTGGAAAAACTTTGCACTGAGAGATCTTTGTCTAGGCTTGCCCAGACAGGGCGAAACTCATGCCAAGACCTCTGTCAGCAGACCCCAATGTGAGAGGAGCAGGTCTGCTTTTTCATAGAATAACAGAATATCAGGGTTGGAAGAGACCTCAGGAGGTCATCTAGTCCAACTCCCTGCCTCAAAGCAGGACCAACCCCAACTAAATCATCCCAGCCAGGGCTTGGTCAAGCTGGGCCTTAAAACCCTCTAGGAGGTTTCCTATGCCAATTCATTATTTCTGGCTGTTGCAGGCAAGAAATGTAACATTTTCTTTCTGACCTCTGGGTCCAGGACCAGGGCTGGGCAAAGTTTAGTCTCAAAGTATAGGGTAGGGTGTGAGAGATTGTACCATTCTGACCCCTCTTCTTATCCTTGACTTCCGCTTCAGCAACTGATGGCTCAAAAACCGCTAGAGTTGGAGATGACCACTTCTTGGGCCTGGAAAGTTGGGGGGGTTCCGAGCTGCTTTTGAATGGTGTAATGTATTGGTTTCAAGATACAGCAGCTCGTTCAAGAGCGACTACTAAAATCATGCCAGAATTGAAGTGGAGTGGAGAGAAGTATTACAGAAACGAGGGTGATGTGATTTTTATGGTTTGTGATCTAGTGGGATGAATTCAGCTCTGACCACATGCTTCAAAACATGGCCTCTGGTTTCTAATGCTTGGGTGTGTTTGTAGTGATCCCGAGGGGGTCAGATCTTGGCCCTACGCTATTTATCACTTTTAACAATGACCTGGACGAAAACATAAAATCATCACTGATCAAGTTTACAGATGACCCAAAAATTGAAGGAGGTGTAAATAAAGAAATAACGAAGAGGGCAGGTTACTGATTGGTACAGTGATCTGGATTATTTGGTAAGATGGGCCCAGGCAAACAGGGTGCCTTTTGATGGGGCCACATGTAAAGTTGTACATCTACAAACAGAGAATGTAGACTATTCTTTGAGGACTTTATCTTGCGAAGCAGTGACTCAGAAAAGGATTTGGGGCGTCATGGTGGATAATCACTGAACATGAGCTTCCAGTTCAATGCTGTGACCAAAAGGGTTGATGCAATCCTTAGTCTCCCACTCGGTAGTCCCATGTTTGTTAATCTATCTGGCATTGGTGTAACTGCTGCTAGAATACTATGTTCTGCCGCTCAGCGGTCAAGCAGGATGGTGATAAATTGGAGCAGACTCAGAGAAGAGCCATGAGAATGATTAAAGGAGTGGAAAAGATGCCTGATTGTGATAAACCGAAGGAGCTCAATCTGTTTAGCTGAACCAGGAGGAGGTTCGGAGGTGACTTGATCACAGTCCTTGTGCATCTACATGGGGAACAGAAATGTTATAATAGAGGTCTCTTCAGTCTAGCAGACACAAATATAACAAGATCCAAAGGCTGGAGACTGAAGCTAGACAAATTCAAACTGGACATAAGGTGCACATTTTCCACAGTGAGGGCAATTAACTATTGGAACACTTTACAGAGGGTGGTTGGGCATTCTCCATCGCTAACCATTTTTCAGTCGAGATTGGGATGCCTTTCTAAGAGAGATGTTCTAGCTCAAACAAGAGTTAATTCAGGGAAGTCCTATGGCCTGTGTTCTACAGGAGGTCGGACTAGATAATCTCATTGGTCCCTTCTGGCCTTAAATCTATGAATAAGGATCCGTGCTCGAAGTGGGGTGAAAAGGGCAGACAAAGGTACCTCAGCCTAGAGCCTGTCTTACTCACTCACTCGTGCCCATCACCCCAACCGGGTGAGAGAGTGTCTGAACAGGGTGTTAAAGTTAGCTAATGAACGGAAGAGCAACATGAGCCAATGAAAATGCAATGAAACTGGCAACCTTCCCAACCCTACCCTGGCCCTCTCTGGGCAGGGCACTGTTCCTTCATCCTGCCTCCTGGGCTCTGATTCACTGAGGTTCCAGTTCAGAAAAACACTGCAGCGTGGGTCTAAAGTTACACATATTCTTAAGTGCTTGGAATAGAGGTGGACTGCTGAATTGGGGCCTAAAATAGGGAGAAATAATAATAATAACAAAAAAGACGTGGTGCCTCTTTGTGTCCTAGGTGCGTGTGTCTGACATGCATCAGGGGATGTACATAGGTCTGTAGTCAGAGTCATGCATGTGACTACAGCTCGGGTTTTCAGAGTTCATCATTTTAAAGATCTTAACCGAGATTTGTTTGCCCTTGTATACGGCCTGCCTCCTCAGTGAGGATTATGTGTCTGAACATGTCTGGAGCTTGGGGAGCAGCTGTTTTTGAGCTACTGACAAAGAAACCTTTATGAACACAGAAAAGTGAGGATTTTTTTAACAGCCATGTAACTGGGAAACCGCTTGACTTAAAAAGCATAATAGATATTTCCCTCAGGATCAGAAAGCGAGCCTGATTCTCCACTGCCTTACCTCTGTGTACAAAGGAAGTGCAACACTACTAGATTGCGGGGGGGGGGGGGGGGGGGAACCACGACTATTTTGCACCAGTCCTGCACTGGTGTAAATGACAGCGGGGAGCACGGCCTTATAAATTGTAATGGACAGAGTTCGTTCCCGGTACGTCTCCATGGACTTTGTGGATGAATTTAGTGGAAGGTGACTACAATATAACCTCTTGAAACCGTAGTGATCACGCATTCATCTGGGTTGGGGTTAACATGGCCCATCGTCTGTCTTGCAGCTGTGGATGTGTGTCTGCATCCATGTGCGTATATGTTCTATGGCACATACAGTCTCTCACACACACACACACACACACACACACACACACACACACACACACACACACACACACACAGGCTTCCCCACTGTCTGCATCGCGTACACGTCCCCTGCCCTTCTGCCTCTGCTGACGAGAATCATTTCAGAGAGCCCCACCGCTCATCCATGTCGCAAGGCTCTGCTCGCAGAGAGCTAAAGATGCGAATCCTGCAGAGGCTGCAAGACGTGGTGTATTATGGGCGGGAGGGGTGGCTCTGGCGCAGTCAATCCTCATTTTCTTTTCTTAAACCAATTTCACAAATGAACCTTCTTGGAGCAAGGGACAGACAGCGAGAGCCTGAGTCAGATGGGCCTAATGGACAGGGAGTAAATTCACTGGAGCAATTCATTTAATTGAAAGGTGCTGCAGAAGGGTGCCAAGAAGTGTGGGAACGTGCTTTCCCCTGACAGGCCCTAAATAGACAGCACAATATATGGAGTCTTGGCTCCCCGAGCCCTGTCGCACTAACAGCAATGTGTTCGGCTCCTTGGCTCTCTTCCCGCTCCCTGCGGTAAAACGAGACGTTCCTAGCTGGGCAGCCACACCTTGCCTTGACTCCCCACTCCACCAGTGTCCTGCAGGGGGAGCCCATGCGCACACCTGCTACAAAGGGACCCCCGGCCTGCTAGAGGCAGTCAGCTGCAGCCTCCAGCTTCTAAAGCCTCTAGCTGGTGGATGGTCCCCAGGATGGGAGTCCTGGGGGCCAGGGCTGGATGTCTTTGGTGGAGGACCCTCGGCTGGGGAACTCCCTGCTACTGGAGATCAGGATGAGCCTGAAATTGAGAGGGGTGACTGCAACATATGTAGACCTACCTAAACTGATTTAATCTGGATCATACCTCCTGATTGCTGTGTAGACATACACTCTATCTGGCCATGTTTAGGACACAATGCAAGACTACATCTCTTTGTAACGGAGCTATAGGATTCTCCAGCCATGTTTTCCTGGGATCCATGTGAACCTGGGGTGGTGGCTAAAAATAGGGAGGGTGCAAGGATTTAGTTCTGAGTTGGGACGGGATCCAGTGTGGCTTTGAGAGACCAGGGAACTGGAGGATGAGGTGGGGTGGAACAGTAGGTTAGTGCACTGGCTTTTCAGTTCTGGAGTCGTAGGTCTGGTCACAGAGAGTTATTCCTGATTAACTATGGGTGTGGACGTTCTGATTCCAGAATAAACGTGGGATTAAGTTAATTTGGGACGAGGCACTTTTGTTATTCGTATTACTGTAGTGCCTAGGCTGTAGTCATAAACCAGGCCCCATTGTTTTGGCGTTGTTATTCCGGAATTAGAGCGTCCACACATGGAGTTAGTCAGGAGTAGTTAAATCCACTTTCAATTCAGGCCCTACCTTATTTCAGATTAACTTTTGTGTGTAGACATGCTTTTAGGCTTCACTCTTGGTTTGTGTCATGGGTGAAATGAGTTTGGTGTCTCAACCAGCTACTCCTAAATGGATATCTGGCCACACCATTCAACCCTTAGCCAGATGGATGCAGCCGGTTGGCAGAGACTCAAACTGAGATGCCTGGGGCCTGATTCACCCTGGTAGCATAGGGGATGCACTCTGCACCCAAATGGGCATTTCACCTTGGAGTGGAAGGGAGGCCCAGGCGGTGTTTGCCCAGATGTAGCTTGTGAGTAGGATTCCATTTTCTTGGCCCTGGCCATTAACTCTTGGGATTGTGGTGGCTCCCTGTACGGAGCAGCTTTGGGACATTTTGGCAATGAAGTCTCTGGTCTGAAAGCAGCTTCCTCCCCACACATTCCTGAGCCGCACATTCATGGCTGATGTTAGATTGCAGGGGTGATGCCCTGGACGGTTGATCTATGAGTGCAGGACTGGTCAGATTTCACAGGGCTGAGTGTAGGCAGGGCGAGTTTCCAGCATGCTGTGAACGGAGGTGACGGATACAGGAAACAATCCAGACATATCCCCTTCCTGGGGTTTGCTGCTATTATTTGTCTAAGAATACAGAAAAACCACAGCCAATGCTTTCTCCTGAAGCTTGGTTGTTCCCTAGAGTTTTCCCTGCCGAAACTTTTTTCCTAGCCCCTTGTTCCCTCTGCCTCAGAGAGAGGCTGCCCTTTGTCTCTTAGATTGGAGCTAACTGGACACACCTGCTCGAGACACACGGTGATTCAGCAAAATGCTTCTGCATCTCTATGCAGAGTTGAACCCCTGACATCAAGAGGATGTGACAGACAGAGCCCTGTTGTAAATGTAATCAGTCTGCCATAAAAACAGGCTACGCCAACCCCAGTTAGTCTGGAACCTCTGTGGAAAGCGGAAACCCCATTTTTGGTTGGAAAACTGACACCCAAAGGAGAAAGGTGTAAGGGCTCCTATGACAGGTTTCAGAGTAGCAGCCGTGTTAGTCTGTATCCGCAAAAAGAACAGGAGTACTTGTGGCACCTTAGAGACTAACACATTTATTAGAGCATAAGCATATGCATCCGAAGAAGTGGGCTGTAGTCCACGAAAGCTTATGCTCTAATAAATTTGTTAGTCTCTAAGGTGCCACAAGTACTCCTGTTCTTTTTAAGGGCTCCTAGGAATTATAACACAAATAAGATTGTATGAAGATGAATACTTCCTGGTGCAATGTTTCCTGTTCACCAGAAGATGTCACTGTACCTCCCATCAAGTATAGGCTGGGGTCTATAGCAGATCCAGGAATGCATTAGAACAGTGGTTCTCAACCAGGGGTACGTGCATCCCAGGGGGGACGCAGAGGTCTTCCAGAGCATAGATCAACTTATCTAGAGATTTGCCTAGTTTTACAACCGGCTACATAAAACGCACTAGCGAAGTCAGTATAAACTACAATTTCATACAAACAACGACTTGTTTATACTATATACTAAAGTGTAAGTACAATATTTATATTCCATTGGATTTATTTTATAATTATATGGTAAAAATGAGAAGAGGGGCACTTTTTCAGTACTAGTGCACTGTGATCCAAATCAGACTCCTGAAAGGGGCACAGTAGCCTGGAAAGATTGTGAACCACTGCTCTAGAAGGGGAAGTCTCTGCTGGAACGATTCCTGGCTATTTCAGCTTGTGAGATGCAGCTGGTAGAGCAGGGCAGGTGCACAGTTTAGATGTTTTCCCCCTTAGAGCTGTTTGTTTAAAACTGTAAATTGTAAAAGACACGGGGCGCAATGCTCGATCGGGTTTTGCAATACACACAATCCTTGATTATCCTAATGGGCTGGGGATGAGGAATAATCAAGGCCGGCTCCAGCTTTTTTGCGGCCCCAAGTGGCAAAGCGGGAAAAAAAAAAAAAAAAAACAAGATAAAGCCGCGATCGGCGGCACTTTGGTGGCAGGTCTACCGCGCCGCTTCATTCTTCGGCAGCAATTCGGCGGCAGGTCCTTCGCTTTGAGAGGGACTGAGGGACCCGCCGCCAAAGACCCAGATGTGCCGCCCCTTCCCATTGGCTGCCCCAAGCACCTGCTTCCTTTGCTGGTGCCTGGAGCCAGCCCTGGGAATAACCTTAGGTAATGGGGCTCTCGGTGAACTTAGGGACTTGCTAAGTAGGTAACATGCCAGGGGACACGACTGTGCTGCAGATAGCAGAGGATTTGAGCCAAATGGAACCTGCACTGTCTTTAGGAGAAACAGCACCGTTCTGGTCACTGGGCCTGGCTGCAACTGAGAACTAGGCCCCTTGACACTGGGCTGGTAAACGACAGCTTTACGTCTTCCTTGTTGCCCCTTTGCACCCAGGGAGCGGTAATGCTTTAAGCCCCGGGTGGAAGGCATCCTGTCTCCAGCGGGTTTTTATCAGTGATATCTTTAATCACCATGGCTCTTTGGGCCTCCCAATGCTGGTCTCCTCTAGTGTTTCCTAGCAGCTGGAAAGGGGTGTGGTGGGGAAGGATGGCCCAGTGGGTAAGGAGCCGGCCTCGCACTAAGGTGAGCCAAGTTCAGTTCCCTGCCCTGCTACAAATATTCCTGCATCACCTTGGGCAAGTCACTGAACCTCTTTGTGGCCCATTGATAACAAATCCTAAACCTATAGGCGTGTAAATGGGGCTGACAGAGAAGCACCACCTCAGAGGGATGAGAATAAGGCACTAAAGATTGTGAGGGGCTCATATACGGGCTGTACAATTGCTTTAGATAAACTGGGACTCGGCTCATTGCAAACGATTTTATTGGCACGATTAAACCAGGGTGCAATAGGACTTAGGCACCGAAATCCCTTTGAGGATCTGGCCCTGGGCTTCTGTGAGAGGTGAGGGCTGGCCTGCAGGGGTGGCCGTTTGTCACTACAGCTCACCCCTGGCGCAGTGGCAGGCAGTTGTATCACGTGGTGCTGACTCGCTCCTTTCTCCCAGGGTTTTTTCCCCCCCTCATCACTTTTTGATGCAAATGGATTCTTGATTTGGATTGAAACCTCTGCAGTGGATGCTGCAGACAGAGGCCACAGAAAAGGGATCGTTCCCCAGAGAGCTCAATGCGGGCCTCTCTCCAGCCAGCTGATGGGTTCTGGAAGGCAATTTATCTTCCTGGCCACTCAGTTCCTCCTTGGCCAAATTACTGGATTAGATCAGCCCAACTGCGGGGTGTGTATGTGTGTTTAGCGAAAGAGAAAACAGCTGGAATCCTCGAGGCTTGCTGAGGGTGTATGCAATCCCCAGAGAGGCAGCATCCCTTTTGATTTGAAATGGTCTTCAGGGCATTTGATCCAGTTTACTTCCCTCACTGGGATGGGTAACGCTCAAATGCTGCCTCATCTGTTGCAGGCTAAAGGGTATTTTGCTTCTGCAAGACAATGCAATCCAGGGGATTGTTTGCTTTTATTCCAGCGCTGTCCTGGCCGCTTTACTTGGAGTGAGAATTCCTTGGAACAATTTCTCATTACATTGGGGCCTCATCCCCTAAGCCAGGAGACACAGAGCACCCTCAGAAACGGGTCTCCTGCTCTCTCTCATCAGATCCTGACACCTGCTTGGTGTCATAGGGCGCTGTCCAGAGAACTCCCATGGTTTTGCATGTGGCCTGACCACCTCCTAATCCCAGGCACAGGTGAGACAGGTGATGGGGGAAATCCCAGATAACAGATTCGGACAAATGTCAGACTGCAGTGGCAAACATTCATCCCGGTTGCATCAACTGAAAACTAGCCTGATCCTCTCTAGTTTAACGATCAAATTTGGCCGCGAGCCCTATGTCCTGGGCAAGTGAGTGCGAGGCTAGGTCTGGGGTTCAAATCCAGCTCAGTGGGGAGTGAGAATTGTTACCAGCTGGGTGAATTAAGTTAAATGGGTCTTGGTCCAGTTCCCAGGAGATGTGTATCCATGCCACAAACAAACCCACCATTGCAACTGGCAAGCTCAGCAGAAGCCAAGGATTAAAATGGATGACCCCTTCATAGAATCATAGAATAGCAGGGTTGGAAGGGACCTCAGGAGGTATCTAGTCCATCCCCCTGCTCAAAGCAGGACCAATCCCCAACTAAATCATCCCAGCCAGGGCTTTGTCAAGCCTGACCTTAAAAACCTCTAAGGAAGGAGATTCCACCAGCTCCCTAGGTAACCCATTCCAGTGCTTCACCACCCTCCTAGTGAAAAAGTTGTCCCGAGACGAGACTGGAGACACGTTGGTTTGGGCTGGTGGAAACAATCGCTCTGTCACTGGCCTTGTTCCGTGGCTAAGAGGGGGACTTCAGTCTTTAGGGCTGTCTATAGAGGACCTTCTCCTGACTGGCATGAAAATCATTCCAGAAATTGACCTCACCTGCTGGTTTCAACTTTCCACATAAAGCTACAGGAGGCCTCTAGCTACGAACACCCACAGAATTTAGTTTCTTTGGTTGCACGTCAGCTGCTGCACTGAGCTTCAGTGTAAGTACCTCAAACTTTGCTATGCATGTGGCCAGTGGCGGGTTGTTGTTTTTTTAATAGCTCGATTGTTTCTCTGGCCCCACCCACACACAGCAGAATTAGGATGTAAATGGAGGGGCCAGCAGGTGGCACTAAAACAGTTTGTTCATTTCACTTATTAATTGTTCGTTATGATATTTCCCAGCTCTGGCTCCCTCTTGCCTGGTGCAAATAACATCCCCTTTCTGGTGACTCACTCCCAAGGCCAGGGCCTGCATTAGGGACAGCGCTGCTAAGGGAAGAGGTGGGGAATATATAAATCGATGGTACACCCACATCTCGAATACTGCGTACAGATGTGGTCTCCTCATCTCAAAAAGGCTATACTGGCACTAGAAAAGGTTCAGAAAAGGGCAACTAAAATGATTAGGGGTTTAGAACGGGTCCCATATGAGGAGATATTAAAGAGGCTAGGACTTTTCAGCTTGGAAAAGAGGCTACTAAGGGGGGGATATGATAGCTGCTGAGAGGGAGGGATAGCTCAGTGGTTTGAGCATTGGCCTGCTAAACCCAGGGTTGTGAGTTCAATCCTTGAGGGGGCCACTTAGGGATCTGGGGCAAAATCAGTACTTGGTCCTGCTAGTGAAGGCAGGGGGCTGGACTCGATGACCTTTCAAGGTCCCTTCCAGTTCTAGGAGATGGGAGATCTCCATTTAAAAAAAAAAGTATATAAAGTCATGAGTGATGTGGAGAAAGTGGATAAGGAAAAGTTATTTACTTATTCCCATAATACAAGAACTAGGGGTCACCAAATGAAATTAATAAGCAGCAGCTTTAAAACAAATAAAAGGAAGTTCTTCTTCACGCAACGTACAGTCAACTTGTGGAACTCCTTGCCTGAGGAGGTTGTGAAGGCTAGGACTATAACAGCATTTAAAAGAGAACTGGATAAATTCATGGTGGTTAAGTCCATTAATGGCTATTAGCCAGGACGGGTAAGGAATGGTGTCCCTAGCCTCTGTTTGTCAGAGGGTGGAGATGGATGGCAGGAGAGAGATCACTTGATCATTACCTGTTAGGTTCACTCCCTCTGGGGCACCTGGCATTGGCCACTGTCGGTAGACAGGATACTGAGCTAGATGGACCTTTGGTCTGACCCGGTACGGTTGTCCTTATGTTATGTTCTTATGTAATCCTGACAGTGCAGCCACCCTGTGCACTAGCCCGGGCAGCAGGTATAGCCCCCAGGTGGCTGACTAATGCTTAGGGCTGGGGCTCTCGAATGGCATGGGTGGGGCAATACAGAGCTTGAAGCTCAAGGCTGAATGATATTGAACCTCCTGGGACTTGCAATGATATCTCTCTATATTGCGGCGGTGCCCAGGATGGGAGACCCTTTGTAAGACTTTGTCTAAACACGCAGTTGCACTGATATAATTAAAAAGGTGACTTTTTTTTTTTTTTTTTTAGTTCCAACCAATTTAGTTAAGCTGGTGCAGCGTTGGTGTGTTCCTGCGCTCATGGCACATGCTAAAATAGAACCAGTTTCAAAAGAACCTGAAAACAAAGTCCAAGGCATTACCCCACCTTGACACCAAGTGCCACAAAAATATTTGAAAAAAGTCACTCTAGCTTATTTTCTGGTGTTTTCCATATTCCATGTGTGTTGCCCTGCTGCAGTTTTGTCAGCCAAACCATAAATAACGCGCGCTGGCTAAGTGTGGAATAGGAGAAAAGCTGTGTCAGGATGAAGGGTGGGTCTATGCCACTGGGACAGTGTGCTGCCTTGGGTATTTCTTCTCAGAGCCAGGAATCAGAGGAGCTCCTTACCTCTTCCATAGACAAAACCAGTGAAACCTGGAGGTGCCAGCTGCCTCTGGGCTGCCATAGAGCACCTCCAGCTCCATCCAGGGACCACAGACACAGTATTTGATGGACAAACCTGCTGACTGAAGTCTGGAGTTCCTAGTTGTTTTGGAGAAACACAAAGCATGCTCAGCAAAACTTCCTCTGCAGGGGCTGCAGTAACTCTTAGATAACTGGCCTGGGAAGAAGGGTGCAGCATCGGATTAGGTTCTGGCCTAGTTAGTAATAATACTTTGCATGTCTATAGCATCATCCATCCAAGGGACCAATAAATTTTGCCTCTGAATCCATCCCTCTGAGATAGGGTCACTGACAGCATCTCCCTTCTACAGCTGGGCAAAGGGAGGGGCTATGACTCGCCAGGGAAGAGAACCTGTGTTTCCTGCTGCCTAAGTGCTGTGCCTGACTCACAAGCCACTCTTCCTCCCTCTGTGCCGATATCACCTCCGGTAAGAGGTCTGGGAACAGTCTCTGCACAGGCACCTGGGCTGGGAACAGGGACTGACTGCCAGTTTCCTGGGGTCTCCTCTGTTCTTGGGACAATCTGTTCCGTGCTTTCATTCTGACCAGGTCGCATGTGCTGTTCAGTATTAGGGGTCTAGATGGCAAGGGGTCTGCCTCAGTATAAGGGATGGCAGAGGTTAGACCTCATTTTAGAGCTTGTTCTGCTAGATGTACCCCAGGCAACAGGAGGGGGCAAATACCTTCCCTTCAGCCCATCTGGGAGCTGCGCAGTCTCTCCCTGTTGCCCGGCTCAGGTCACCCGAACTCAGAGGAGGAACAGCTAGAGCTTAGCAAAGCCAAGGCTGCCCCTATCCCAATGATAGGCCAGATGATTCCAGCCTGTGAGTCCAAGCATCTGAGTTTCCCGAGAGCGTTCTCTCCATCTCCTGTCAAGGGCGGTCAGTTCTCACCTGTGCCCTCTGCCTCCTGGAATCGGGCTCCTGCCAAACTAACCAAGAAATAAGATGAACATCTGGGCTGGGACAGTACCCTCACACGTGGCACCTCCATGACCCTGGGGTCCCCTCCGAGCTCAACTTTGAAGCCAGGTAATAGTCTGTTTTTTCTCTTTGAAATAGGAAGGCCCTAAGGAGTGAGGGCAGCAGGAGCCTCCTAGGGGGAGGGATGGGGGAGAACCTGGCTCTGCCATTGGATGGCTCTTGCACTACCTCTAAGAATGTATGAGACCAGCACAGAGTTTGAGTTGTGACACACACAAGCCAAGGGCCAAAGAAACTGAAATCAATGAGAGGAGCTTCTGTTCTCTTCTGGGGTGTCCACCTTGGGGCCCCTTAGAGGGCCCAGTTTTCAGAAGCCACGTGTGTGGCACTTCCTGGAGATCAGGCCCCTGGGCACCCAAAATGGGTAGTCACTTTTGAAATGTTGACCTTGGGTCCTAGCAACACCGAGTGAAGAGCCACAGAGCAGAAGGTGTGGACTGACCCCACACTGGCCTCGCCCAGCCAGCTGGGAAGTGCTGATGTCCCTTGAGCTGTTGCTGGGATAGCGGGCAAAGAAGGCTGTAATTCAAAGTGGCCCCAGCAGCCAGGAAGAGGTTAATTCCCTCTGAAAACGTGTGTGTGTGGAATAATGAATGCAGGAAAAAGCATTAGGGGCTTGCAGTGCATGGTGATATTGCCCCTGCATTGGCTTCCTTTATCTTGGCACCAGTAGAATAAAATATTTCCTAGTTATTCCATGTGAGTGTTCAAAAAATTGATTTTTTTTCTTTAAGTACCAAAAAAAAATCTTTTAAGAGGTGGTAGTTTTAGTGCTTTCCTCCCTCCCCCACTAATGGGACCGGCAACAGCTGCATTAACAGTTTGGATAAAATTCAACACAAAAGCGTCTATCTCCCTCGCAGTCTGGTCCAATAACTCCTGCCTTTAACTAGGAAATGGATTCCGGCAACTACAAAGCCACGAGCAGGGATCTCCTCCCCTCGGGCCCATGCACGTTCCAACCCTGCAGCTCAGCTTCAAACCTTTTGTAAAGGGACCCCGGTGTCCTGGGGGGTCCAGCGGCACAGCTCCTGCATGGCAGCAGCTTCGCAAATCTTGCCCAGTGCCCGTAAATGGGATTCTCAAACCCTCTGGTTTTTCTCGCTCGTTTTTTGTTTAAACCCAAATCCTGCATGCGCTGAATCTTAATCTCGGCTCTTTCGACTTGAAACCTGCTTCCCAGAACCCTCAATGTCTTTCTGTTAGACGGAGGCTCCCAAATGCAGGGGGGGAGGGTTTCCTTTGTGATGTCTGCCAACTTGGCCATCAGATGCTGGGGCAGCTGACCTGACCCTCCAGCAAATCTCTACATCTGGCGGCTGCCCTTGCTGCCTATGTATCTCCTCCTACAGCCACAGCTGGGCCTTGGTGATCCACAGAGGGCAGCTTTGCTGTGTAGACCTGTAGGAGCTGGGCAGAGCCTGTTATCAGAGCAATTCAGTCCTAAGGGCCTTGCACCATTTAAGGCCTATTGAAGATCTCCAAGTAGGGCTAAAGTGGGACCAAAGCGGTGCATTGTACTGGCTCCTCTCCACAGGTTTCACTTCCCTCATTGATTTGAGGGGCAAATGGTAACAGTCACCCAAGCTGTCGGTAACGACCGATGGGCTTTGAAGTTGAGAGACTCTGGCAGGATAATCAGGTTAACACCATTTCCGTGCCCTGCCTTGCTCCTATCTGCCTCGGTGGAACTGATCTAAGGGGCCACGGGAGAATTTGCCTGGGGCAGACGCAACATGGAACGGTTACAAGCAGCCCTATGTTGGCACCTTGTAAGCACGGGCACACGGGATGTGCTGCTGGCAGGGTCTAGAGCATACCACTAGGGCGAGTCTGGGCAGCTCTGGGTGGTGGGGCAGCCCCTGGCTCCTCCAATCTGTACTGGGGCCCCTCCACTTTCTCCCGGAGCAGCTCAGAATCCCAAGGGCACAAAGGTGGCTTAAAACCACCTTTTCTCCCCCCCCCCCAGTTGTGTCTCCAGGAGAGCAGGGGAGGATCCCAGGACATATGGGTGTTTTTTAAGCTGGTGGGTTTCCTTTGGGTCTGGTTCACCCAGAGACTCAACCAGGGGGAGGATGCAGAGGTTAGGGCATCAAGCAGCAGTGGCAAGCCTCGCATTTGTGATATTTTAGTGTCAAAACCCAATTGCCGGCATGCTACCAGTGTGGCAGCCATCGGCATCACTCAGAAACCAGCCGGTTTTCAATGGGCACAGGGATCTGCGTCCACTCAGAAGTTGGGTGTGCCGGATTTTAGCACGTGATGCTAGTACCGGGCTGCCATGAGGGGAGGAGATTGTATATATTTGATCTTAGAAAGGATGCTTGGCTCTAGTCGGTAGCATTAATCCTCCATTACCATTAAAACAAAACAAATTCACTCGGAGAAATAATCTGTGCCCCTTCCTCAGTGGGTGCAAATCATTGTTGTTCTATTGGCTTCAATGGAGTTATGCCCAGTGACACCAGCCGAGGATCTGCCGCACTGTTTCTACCTCAAATGTAAAAAAGCCTTAATTTTTGGTTTCTATTAAAAAAAAAACAAACAAAAAAAAACCGCTGTGGTTGCACTTTGTCCCCTGCTAATCCAATCTGTCTCCTTACTGCTTTCAAATGCCTTTTAAAGATTCCTCGCGATGGTTTACAGAAATCCATTTTCCGAGATGCAGCAAAGAGGGGCAGTTTTATGTCACGGTTATTAGCCAACGACAAGGTAAGTAACTCAAAGAAGATTGATCAGCCAACTAAGCCTTTTTACTTTCCCAATTAATCCTGGCATAATTGTAATAAATCCAAGTGGGGGAGTAATTGGATCTGAACGGACCTTGCTTCCCTTTGCTGTGGGATGTCAGGTGTAATAGATAGAGACATTTCTCCTGGAAGTGGCCTATGGAGACGTCCGGTGAGATGGGATTTCTGGAAAGAAAGATAGATGTCAGGGGGTTGCGTTCACTTTTTTTTTTCTCTCAATGGAGAACAGATTTATGCCATCAATCCACATTAAGAAGCCTTTGTGGTTACACAGAAATCCAGCAGGAGCAATACAATTAGCCCTATGCACTTTTAAATTAAAAACAGAAAATTCAGGGCAAAAGATTCTCCATTTAAAAGAGTCATTGTGGATCATTTGATACTTTTGCCCCTGAGTCAAAGGGTCATTGTGGGTTTAAATCCTAACCCAAGAGCTGGGTTTACTCCTCTGATGACACTGCAGTGTAGTGTGTGTGTTGTGTGCTGTACTCCTAGACACAACCACAACTCTCATATAGGGCGTTAGATCAAGAGCTCTTCTGGCCAGATCAGGGAACATCCATATGAAAGTTAGTGCGTTACTGATCCAAAGGAAAAGGGCATGTGTAGTGGTTAGAACCAAGCACTGCTAATCGAGAGCCCTAGGTTCTTATCCTGGCTCTGCCATGGATTTGCTGCATGACCTGGAGCATATCACTTTGCCAAAGTGGCCGCTGATTTTGTGAACTTCTATTTTGGGGTTTCCGTCTCGCTACACCTTTGGAGCTGGTTTTCAGAAGTGTGGGAAGCATTCGCAATTCTAATGGGAGGTGGGCGTGTTCTGTACCACAGAAAGCCAGCCTAAGTTGTCTTAAGTTGGGTACCCCAAAAATAGAGACCACCAGAATTAGTGGCTATTCTTGGAAATGTTGGCCTACATTTGACCCTAGTATAAAATACAAAATAAATTATCTGAGGGTTCTGTGCTGCTCCTGTATATGTAAGAATCACTTTGCTCATCTCTGGGGTGGAAGCTGCCTTTTTGTTCTGTTTGTACAGCGCCTAGCACAACAGGGGCCAGTCTGTGACTGGGCTCATAGGTACTATGATTAGACAAATGATCATACTTCTAATCACATCTGGCATGGAGCAAAGCCAATGGACAGCAACCCTGCATGGCAGTTTGGGACAGGAAGTGAGGACAATATCCAACAGAAATGTCAGGGGGAATGTGGTCACCTAAGTTAGAATTTGGCTCACAATCATGGGGCTAGCACCCACGCTCTGATTTAGCAATGGGATAGGATTGGTGATGACCACCTGGGATCAGGATGTGGGTTTGGATGTCTCATCCCAAAGGCAGCCAAGGCAGCAGGGCTCCATCATGCAGGGAGCACTGGCTCATTGCTGACTCAGAGGGAAAAGCGTCCATCTACTTCTGGGCAATTTTCTGAAAGAGTCATTATAAATAAACCTGGTATCACGGCCAACACTCTTCCTCCTCAGGGAGAACAAGTGTCTGTGAGCTGCTGATTAGATGTACAATGGCTACAGGATATGCCACCTAACCAGCCACTGCCTGATGGACATCTCACTGGGCTAATCCCTGGCGTGGCTATATTGACTTTAGGGGGGTTCCTCTAGGCATCAATGTGCCCATCAAGTATGAAAGGCCCTAAAGGAAACCCAACTCTGCTCTAATATATTCCTGATGGGAGGCGCAAGTTCCTAGTTGCTGGCACTGATGGCTATGTACAGTCTTCCAGCGGCCAGAGCCCGTGGGATACCAGTCCTTCTCCTCACCTGCCCCTGTTCTTGCTGATCCAGTGCTGCAAACTCTTGGGCTAATCAGTGTTTTTCATAAAGCCCCAGCTCCTGGAGTCATGTGACCATGTGAGACTCTCTGCTTTCAGTTAATAGACAAAGTGAGTTTCAAGCGCTTGTTGTTGCAGAGAAAAGATCGAAAATGGGACCCTATGGCCTCAGAAGGGAAAGGAAATGAACTCGAATTATATTATTATTATTTCTTTAATCTCATGATTTTTAAACTGATCTCATGAGGGGCCTGGTTCATGATTTTTACATGTTTGAGGTTGGCAATACTGCCCCTACTTCCCAGGGCATGCGACATGAATTCCCTCCGGTTCCACCTGTAACCAGCAGGTAGGTCCCCTGTGTTAGATAGTATAGCCACGGTTCCCTGAAGCACTCGGGAGCAAGTCCCGCCTCCTCCATGGCAGGGAGGATCCATGCTCAGAAGGATCTATGTGGCTCTCTGGGGTTGGGATTCCTGGGCAGGTGGCTCCCTGCTCTGCTGGGCACAGCAGTTCTCTGGGGCTGAAGCAGAGAGATCTGCCTCTGTGTTGGATCTATTGGCCATTGCCTCCCTCCCCCCCACAGATCGTGAGCCCAAGCACGGTAGTGCCTGAGAAGTGTTCGCAGGAGAGCTCTGTTGACTCAAGTGAAGGACCCCTCCCCCTTTGCCCCTCCAGCCCCCCGCACAGCAGCACCTGCCTCCCCAAGAGCTGGTGGCAGGTGGCCCAACCCACAAGGGCCTGTTGTTTCAGTCACCACTTCCTCCAGCCCCGATCAAACCAAGCCTACCTGCAACCCAGCTAAGGGGGCCAGGGCAGCCCCCGGCCCTGTGAACTGCGCAGCCCCGTTCCACTTTGCGGTGATGACGGCGGTCGGGCCCCGAGCAATGGAGCGACTGCAGGGAGGGGAGCTCTGACTTCCACTCCCCTCCCACTGCCAAGGAAGGGGAGCTGGCGTTGGGCTCTGAGTTCTTGGGCCTACTGTGCAGACCCCAACCCTTCATCCGACTTGCTTGTTCTTAAGGCCGCCCTGGATCTGAGCGAGCCATAATGATTTCAAGCAGGGTCAGTCCAAGGGGATCTTCCAGCTGGGAGCTATGGGCCAAAGCCCAAGCTGAGCGGGCTGCACACGTGAGCAAAGGGATCACTGGGGACACGGAAGCACGTGAGGTCCAGATGGGCGTATTGCAGCTCCTCTCTGCCGTGTCTACGTTCACCAACTCGGCGCAGCTTGAAGCAGGCTCCAGGTTGTGTTGGCTTGCGCCTGCTGAGCCCAGCTCAGGGGCAGGGCCAGAACCTTGTTGGCTACAAAAATGGAGGGTGGGGTGGGGGGAGAAAACCAACCCCACCATCGGAGTGAGCTATGGTGAGACGGACGCCCCCGCTCCCTGCACGTTG
The DNA here is from genome assembly GCF_013100865.1 of Trachemys scripta elegans. Lineage (NCBI taxonomy): Eukaryota > Metazoa > Chordata > Testudines > Emydidae > Trachemys > Trachemys scripta. Next base: position 8,938,794 of record NC_048316.1, on the reverse strand, counting down.
CCTGACAGAGAGCTGCTCCCTGGCTCTCCCAGCCCGCCTCCCACTGAGATCTCATTAATAGATTTACTTATTTGGAAATGGTTATGCAGGCAGACAGCCTACTTAGATGTAGGATCCCAGGGGCAACTTGTTAGCAGCTGCTGTGTAGCTACATCAAGAGGTTTTCTGACAGTACACAAAAGCCATTTGACAATGTCAGAAACCACCGAGAGGGATTAACTTAAAAGAGAAAAGAAAGGGAAAAAAACCCACCACATTAAAGCATCTCTTAAGGCTTATCAGAGTTGTGGAGTGTGAGTGAAAAAAGCCCAGTGAGTTAAGGACGTCGGCGCATTGTGAAGAAGTCAAGGACCTTCTATGGAAGGAGGAAATTGTGGTTGTAGTCTCATTTATGCTGCAGTGGGGGTGTATTTCTGATTTACACCAGGGCAGGTGGGAGGAGAATCCGGCCCAAATTCAGACAAGGGTATATTTAAAGGGGCTGGAAGCAGGTTTTCGATACTAGTGATTGGACCAGGTGTGACATATGAAGCAGAGACATATACACTCCCAACTGTAACACCTGTTCCAGGCCCAGTTAGTGGGAGCTCTTTGAATCAAGGTTCTGTGATTTGATAGTGAGAGGAACCCAACTATAAACTTTTCTCTTCTTTTTTGCACTGCAGGGGGATCCACCCAGCACTCACTAAATTCCCAAAGTCCTGCCCCAGCATGCACTGGGCTTGGTGTGAAACTTGAGATGGACTCTCTGGGAGCAGAGACTCTGCTCCAAAGCCTTGCTTCAGAATCTAGAGGGGATCTGCTCAGGGCATTATGCATAGGACATCTGTGGGTGTGTTTAGACTGCAGCTGGGAGTGAACCTCAGAGCCTAGGTAGACAGACTAATACTAGTGGGGCTCGGGCTAGCATGCTAATAGTAGGGTGGATGTTGCGGCTTGGGATTTTGAGCTCCAGCCTGAGCAACAAAGTCCATCCTGTTATTTTTAGCAAGCTACTGGACTGGGAGGCTTGTTCCCAGCAGCAGTGTGGACATACTCTGATCCCCCAGTGCCTTGTCTTTGGCCAGTGCCCAGAGCTACGTCAGTGTGAATGGAGAATTCTACTCTGAGTTCCTCCCATTTTACAGATGGGGAAAATGAGGCAGTCTGCGATTTAGACCAATATTTGCCCTAGTGACTTTGAGCGCCTCGATTTTCCAGGTGTAAAAGGGCCCGATATTCAGAATGCACTGAGTCCTTGTCCTCTCAAAATCGTGGCCTTCGAGGTGTCTCAGGTTGGGCACCTGAAAATTGAGGAGCTCACGATCACTGGTCACTTGTGAGTTGACCTAAAGCTACATCACTAGATTTCTGTAAGAGAAAGAGTTTCACCATCCAAGGTCAGAGCTACTCTGGCATGAAGCTGCTGAGTGGAACATCAGGGCATCTGTCATTTAATTTTCACTGAAAAAGATCTTGAAACAGGCACTCGTCTGAAATGTCAGATAATTTGAAACAAGCTTCCTCGGCTGCATTACCAGTTGTTAAAACGGGAAGGATTTTCCAGGGACATTGTCAGTTTAGAACTTGCACTTCTGTAAGGAATTTTATAACTGCAGTTGCTCAGGGTAACATGAAAAATCTCCGATCCTGCACAGACTAATGCAGGTGGTTAGCTTTAAACATGTGAGAAATCCCATTGATGGGATTCACATGCTCAAAGTTGGCAGCTCTGCTAACGCACAGGCCTAACTCTCACAGTTTTATTACTGGTTTCCCGATATTTCTTTTGAAAGCTCCAGCACCTGGAGTCAACTGAGTGGGAGAATCATAGCTTTCAATTAACATTTTTTCTTTCTAGCCCTTGTGATTGCGTAGGGAATCTTGGAACTGTGACCCCAGCACTCCCTGAAGGAGCCTGGAAGAAAAACAATGATGTATGTATTTTATTTTGTCAATTAGATAGTTTATTTACATCGTGTGTTCAACGTGGTGTATAGTCAGTTTCAGTGTTCTTACCTTGTATAATCAGTAAGTAATGCTGTGTCTACTGTGGGAGCTGTGATTCCCAGGTCACGCAGTCCACACAGATATACTAGTGTTAGCTCTCATCTGAGCTAGCGTGTTAGAACATAAGAATGGCCATACTGGGTCAGACCAAAGTCCATCTAGCCCAGTATCCTGTCTTCTGACAGTGGCTAATGACAGGTGCCCCAGAGGGAATGAACAGAGCAGGTAATCATCAAGTGATCCATCCCCTGTTGCCCATTCCCAGCTTCTGGCAAACAGAGGCTAGGGACACCATCCCTGCCCATTCTGGCTAATAGCCATTGATGGACCTATCCTCCAGGAACTTATCTAGTTCATTTTTGAACCCTGTTATAGTCTTGGCCTTCACAACATCCTCTGGCAAGGAGTTCCACGGGTTGACTGTGTGCTGTGTGAAAAAAGACTTCCTTTTGTTTGTTTTAAATCTGCTGCCGATTCATTTCATTGGGTGACCCCTAGTTCTTGTGTTATGGCTACACCCCCGCTACGAACAAGAGGTGCGGTCCCCAGTTCCGGCAGACACACCCATGCTAGCTCTCTTCAAGCTAGTGCACTAAAAATAGTAGCGTAGCCACAATGGCACGGGCAGCAGCGGCACCTTGCTAACAGCCCCGAGTATAAACCCAACAGAAGCCAATGGGTACGCGCACGGGGCTGCTAACGTTTGCTACTGTGGCTACATTACTATGTTTAGCACACTTGCTCAGCTGAGATCTAGTGCAAGTACATCTATGCAGGCAGGGAGTCATGCCCCTCGCTCGTTGTGTAAACGTAGCCATAGTCAGTTTCCCCTGTTGTCTGGGTGGGTGTTTCCCACCACAATAGGAAAGGGAGAAATATTTTTACAAGTAGTATAAATGTGATTGTGAAAGGACAAACATTGGCGGGGCAGGGGACTGCCTGGAAGCTGTAGCATCGAAAACTATCTTTAACCCAATCTGTTTTTAAAGGGCGAGATTTTAAGGTGATGGTGTTCCTTTAAAAATCCTTTTCACCTTTTACTATGGGGGCTCTTGGGTTAGTGTTTGAACTTGAGTAAGCTTGGACATCGGATGAAATCCTAGTCCCGCTGAATGCAATAGCCCGATGTAAACAGTAGAATAGTCAGTTTCATGTCTGCATATGGTCAGTTTCATTTTCTGGTGCTTCTTATAAACCACCTGACAGTCTCTCTCTGAACAATCGGCCTCCTAGAGCCGCTCCCAGGATGGAACGATTCCCCCACAACCCAGTTGAGGGAGGAGTATTTTCTTAGGCTGCCATGTGCTGCCAGCTGTGGATCTGTCCTGGAATTATGGGCCTGATCCTGAGAGAGAATGAAGAGCTCTATTTCTCCTCCACTTTAACGGGAGTTGTGGATACTCAATACTATTCTGGACCAGCCCAATACCTGTCTGTGATGCAAGATCTGCTCAGATGCCTGTCCTCATTACGGTACATGCAGTGCTGTAGCGTGTTTGACTTTCTTCTTTCAATAAAGCAAACAGGATCAATGAAAACAAACAATAACCGGTATAGCCTGCTCCATCAGCCTCTAAAACCAAGTCAATTGATTTGAAAGAGCCCACCAAGCAAAGGCCGTTGCACAGAAAAGCTTGTTAAATCCATTTTCCTCGTAACAGCCTTGAAAACAGCTGGGGACGGGTGAGAAAGGCTAAATAGAAATTAAAATAAATAAAGAGTAAACAATTCCCCTTCTCCCGCTTTGCAAAGCGCTGGAAGCATAGTACAGCTGTGTCTTTTCCACCCCGGAGTGGAGGTTGTTTCCAGGATTTACCATGCTCAAAGATACAATACAAATTAATAATTAAAATAACAAAATAATCTGCCAGGCACTGAAATATTTTTAGCTGATTGCCGGAGTTTACAATGGCTGCGATGTAATAAAGATGTCCTTTGTGCTAGACCTTGACTAAAAAGGCTGATGACTCTGCAGGTTCAACTTCGCTCTAGGCTAACAATGCATTCTTCCCATCCTAGCCATTCTCTTGGCCCTTTGTTGTTTAGGAACAACTTTCCCCTCCACACAGGAGTGAAGACTGGTTTGCTGGGAAATCTCAGAGCTATCAGCAGAAACTGTGTGTAAAGCAGATTAGAATCGGAGTGTGCTAAGTTATAAAATACAGACCCAAAGATTCCCAACATTGGTGGATCCTGGGGGCAAATTGTCACAGCTCCATTGTTTTACACCAGATAATGATCTGCCCCCAGATGTTTCCTTTTAGCTCTGTATGGAGATGAAGCTGTTTAATAGATTCCAAGGCCAGAAGGTACCATTGTGATCATCTAGTCTGACCTCTTGTAGAACACAGGCCAGGGAATTTCCCCAAAGAGCAGAACTTTTAGAAAACACATTCAATCTTGATTTTAACATTTTCAGTGATGGAGAATCCACCATGACCCTTGGTAGATTATTCCACCGGTTTAGGGTCACCAGATGTCCCGATTTTATAGGGACAGTCCCGAAATTTGGGGCTTTTTCTTACATAGGCTCCTATTACCTCCCACCCCGTCCCGATTTTTCACACTTGCTGTCTGGTCAGCCTACAGACTGGTTAATTATCCTCACTGTTAACAATTAACACCTTATTTCCAGTCTGAATTTGTCTAGCGTCAACTTCCAGCCATTGGATCGTGTTAGATCTTCCTCTGCTAGATTGAAGAGCTCATGATTAAATATTTCTTCCCCATGTAGGTACTTATAGGCTGTAATCAAGTCACTCCTTAACGTTTTCTTTGTTAAGCTAAACAGCCTGAGCTCTTTGAATCTGTCCCTATAATTCTTGTGGCTCTTCTCGGAACCCTCTGTGGACACCAGAACTGGACACAGGATTCCACCAACGATTGTACCAGTGCCCAATGCAGAAGTCAAATAACCTCTCTACCCCTACTCGAGATCAGGGCGGGTGCAAGGATTTTTCGCGCTCTAGGCGAAAATTCCACCATGCGCCTTCCCCAAGTCTTGTGGCAGCTCTCCGACCCCCCTCCACCCTAAGGCGCCCCCCTGCGGCAGCACCCCACCCCCCCTCCGCCCTAAGGCGCCCCCCCCTGCAGCAGCTCCCTCCTCCCCCCTGAGGCACCCCTCCCACGGTAGCTCCCCACGGCCCAGGGAGCCGTGCGGCAGCTCCCCGCCCCAGCTCACCTCTGCTCCACCTCCTCCCCAAGCACGCCATCGCCGCTCCACTTCTCCCACCTCCCAGGCTTGTGGCGCCAATCAGCTGTTTGGCGCCGCAAGCTTGGGAGGGAGAGAAACAGAGCGGGGCAGTGTGCTCAGGGGAGGAGGCGGAGCAGAGGTGAGCTGGGGTGGGGAGTTCTCCTGCGGGCAGGCCCCCCCCTTACTTGCTGCAGGCAGCCCTCCCCGCGCCCCCCTGCCCCAGCTCCCTCTGTCTAAATGCCGACAACGACCGGGACGGCCGAAGATCCAGCAGCCGGGGTCTCCACCGAAGGACCCGAAATGCCGCCCCCCCAAATTCTAGTGCCCTAGGCGACCACCTAGGTCGCCTAATGGGTTGCACCGGCCCTGCTCGAGATTCAGCTGTTTATGCATCCACGCATAGGCGCCGACTTCCCCTTTGCTGGGTGGGTGCTTGACCCCCTCCGCTTCTGGCCTCGCCCCTTCCCCGCCTCTTCCCACCCTTGCAACGCCCTCACCCTGCCCCCATTCCACCCCTTCCCCCAAGTCCCTGCCCTCGCCCCGGCTCTTCTCCACCTTCTCCCCTGAGCACGTCGCCTCCCTGCTCCTCCCCCTCCCTCTCGGAAAGTCCAAAGCCTTTCCAAACAGCTTTTAGGCAGTGGGGTGGCGGGAAGCGCTCGGAGATAGGCAGAGGAGCGGGGACGCAGCGCACTCAGGGGAGGAGGCGGGGAAGAGGTGGAGGTGGGGCCAGGGTGGGGAGTGGAGGGAGCTTGGGTACAGAGCACCCGCTAATTTTTCCCCCTGGGTGCTCCAGCCCCGGAGCACCCACAGAGTTGGCACCTATACATCCACGGATCGTATTAGTGCTTTTGACTACAGCATTGCACCTCATGTTTAACTGATTACCCACCATGACCCCCAAATCTTTTTCAGAGTCCCTGCTTCCCCAGATAGAGTCCCCCATCGTGTAAGTATGGCTGACATTCTTTGTTCCTAGATATCCACATTTACATTTAATCATATTAAAACACACATTAATTGCATGAAGCCGTCCGGATGGCTCTGTACCAGTGACCTGTCCTCTTTGTTACTTACCACTCCCCCAATTTTTGTGTCATCGGCAAGCTATATCAGTGACAATGTTGTTTTCTTCCAAGTCATTAATAAAAATGTCAAATAGCATAGGGCCAAGAACTGATCCCGGCGGGACCTCACTAGAAACGCACACCTTTGATAATGATTGCTCATATACAATTACAATGTGAGACCTATCAGTTAGCCAGCTGTCAGTCCCTTTAATGGAGGCCATGTTAGTTGCACATCTTTCTAGTTTTTTAATCAAAATGTCACACTAAAGGCCTAAGTATATTACATCAACACTATTACCTTTGTCAAGCAAACTTGTAATCTCAGGGAAAAAAAAGATATCAGGTAAGTTTGACGGGATCTATTTTCCATAAACCCATGTTGCTTGGCATTAATTATATTACCCTCCTTTAATTCCTTCTGAATTGAGTCCTGTACGAGCCACTCTATTATCTTGACTCCAATTGATGTCAGACGAACAGGCCTATAATTACCCCGGTCATCCCGTTTATCCTCGTTAAATATTTGGCACAGCATTAGCTTTCTTCTAGCCTTCTGGAGCCTCTGCACTGCTCCAAGGCTTTTTGAAAATCAAGATTAATGGTTCAGTGAGCTTCTCAGCCAGCTCTTTTAAAACCCTTGGATGCAGGTTATCTGGATTTGCTGATTTTAAAAACATCTGATGTTAGTAACTGCTCTTTAACATCCTCTTGAGATACTAGAAGAATAGAAAGAGTGTTATAATATGTAGCATTCAAAACAACCTTGACAAATTAGAGAATTGGTCTGAAATCAACAAGATGAAATTCAATAAAGACAAGTGCAAAGTGCTACACTTAGGAAGGAAAAATCAAATGCACAGCTACAAAATGGGGAACAACTGGCTAGGTGGTAGTAGTGCTGAAAAGGATCTGGATGTCATAGTGGATCACAAATTGAATATGAGTCAACAGTGTGATGCAGCTGCAAAAAAGGCCAATGCAATGTGGTGTGTTAACAGACATCATATGTAAGTCACCAGAGGAAATTGTCCTGCTCCACTCAGCACAGGTGAGGCCTCAGCTGGAGTACGGGCATCCAATTCTGGGTACCACACTTTAGGAAAGATGTGACCAGTTGGAGAGAGTCCAGCGGAGAGCAACAGACATGAGAAAAGGTTTAGAAAACCTGACCTCTGAGGAAAGGTTAACAAAATGGGGCATGTTTAATCTTGAGAGAAGAAGATTGAAGGGGGGTCTGATAACAATCTTCAAATATGTTAAGGGCTTTTATAAAGAGAATGGTGATCAATTGTTCTCCATGTCCATTGAAGGAAGGACAAGAAGTCATGTGATTAATCTGCAGGTTAGATTTAGGTTAGATATTAGAAGAACTTTCTAATTATAAGGATAGTTAAGCTCTGGAATAGATTTACAAGGGAGATTGTGGAGTCCCCATCACTGAGGTTTTTAAGAACAGGCTGGACAAATACCTTTCAGGGATGGTCTAGGTTTATTTGGTCCTTCCTCAGCACAGGGGGCTGGGCTTGATGACCTCTTGGGATTCCCTCCCAGACATACATTTCTATGAATCTTTATGACATGACTACATCATCTATTTTTTCCTAAATAGATACCAAAATATGTATTTAACACTTTGGCCTTTTCTGTATTATTATTGATATTTCTACCATTTCCCATCTAATAATGGACCAATGTCATCGTTTTTGTTTCTAATAGTCTTAAGAAACTCCTTCCTATTGTCCTTAACTCTGCTGGTCATAGATTTCTCCTTGTGTCCCATTGCTTCCCTTATCAATTTTCTACAATTCTGAGCTTCTGATTTATATTCATTACTATCAACTTCCCCTTTCTTCCATTTGTTATATAGGAAATTAAAATTTTTTATAACTGCCTTCAGTTTCCCTCTAAATCAGGCTGGTGTTTTAACAGGTTCCTCAATAGTGGCTTTTTGGACATCTAGTAAAGTGTTTGTAAACAATTCCCAATTGTCATTCACATTTTCCTGATTAGATTCTTCCTCCCAGTTGATTTGGTTCATGATTGTTTTCAGCTTTGTGAAATTGGCCCTTTAAAGCGGCACGTATATGTATCACTGGTGCGGACTTTATTCTGTTTGCACATTATAAATGTGATCGAGTCATGATCACTTGTACCTAAATTACAATTAAATGTTAGTTCTTTGATATCAGTTCCTCTATATCTGTCAAGACAGGGTCTAATATAGAATTCCCGTGTTGAATGCAAGACTTTTTGAGTTTTAGGAAATTGTCATCTATCATGTACAGAAATCCCAAGGATGTGTTAGTACTGGCAGCATGAAACCTCCAGCATGTGTCACTCACATTGAAATCCCCCATGATCACACAGCTTTTTCCCCTACACATTACAGATAGGTGCGTAAAGAGCTGGTCATCTTGTTCCCTAGAACGATTTGGTGGTCTGTAGCAGACCCCACCTCATACCCCGTCTTGTACTTTATCTGTTAAGACATTGATCCATAAGCATTCAACATCATTTTTTTCTGGGTTATCAGTGACTTGGAAACAGGTAATGCCAGGGGGGCTGGAACCATTTTCATAGTGGGGGTGCTGCTGATGGAAACCGTGTGTTTGGTGTTCGTTTTTACTACTTCAAGTCTGGGGTGTAGGAGCACCCCCAGCAGCTCTAGTTCTAGCACCACTGGGTAATGCCAGTTTTGGCATGGAGTGCCACTCTCCTCTCTCTCCTTTTGCAAACTCAGTTCTTCCTGAATAGGTTGTAACCGTTGATTTTTAACATTTCAGTCATGTTTCAGAGTAGCAGCCGTGTTAGTCTGTATCTGCAAAAAGAACAGCAGTACTTGTGGCACCTTAGAGACTAACAAATTTATTAGAGCATAAGCTTTCGTGGACTACAGCCCACTTAGTCTGCATCCGAAGAAGTGGGCTGTAGTCCACGAAAGCTTATGCTCTAATAAATTTGTTAGTCTCTAAGGTGCCACAAGTACTGCTGTTCTTTTTGCAGATACAGACTAACACGGCTGCTACTCTGAAACATGACTGAAATGTTAAAAATCAACGGTTACAACCTATTCAGGAAGAACTGAGTTTGCAAAAGGAGAGAGAGGAGAGTGGCACTCCATGCCAAAACTGGCATTACCCAGTGGTGCTAGAACTAGAGCTGCTGGGGGTGCTCCTACACCCCAGACTTGAAGTAGTAAAAACGAACACCAAACACACGGTTTCCATCAGCAGCACCCCCACTATGAAAATGGTTCCAGCCCCCCTGGCATTACCTGTTTCNACGAAAGCTTATGCTCTAATAAATTTGTTAGTCTCTAAGGTGCCACAAGTACTCCTGTTCTTATTCCAGTCATGGGAATCCTCCCATTGGGTTTCTGTAATACTGACTAGGTTGAATTTATGCTCAGAAATAAGCAATTCCAATTCCTCTTGTTTGCCCCCTAGGCTCCTAGCACTGGAGTGTAGGCAATTATAGAATTTCTTCTCTTCATGTCCATTGGTTCCTTGATTACTTCTGTGCTCAACATTGGAATTTGTGCTGAGGGTTCATATCTTGCCTCGTTTTACCCTCCTCTTTTGTTCACCCTCCTGACCCACTCTCCTCAGCCTGTTCCCGAGCAGACTAATTTCCCTTCCACTGAAGCCATCCTAATTATACAGCCCTGCATAGAAGGTGGACCAATGTTCCACAAAACCCAAACCCTGCGCCCTACACCACTTACCTAGCCAGCAGTTCACTTCCAAAATCTTCTGCCTTCTGTCTTCCTTCGCTTGTGGAACAGGAAAGATCTCATGTAAATGTATTTAGTTGCTAAGTTTGGATCCGGATCTCAATGTTACCAAAATGTCGGATCTAGGATTCTGGTGCAAGTCCAAATGGGATGAGAAAAAGCATTTTGGGTCTTGGGGCTTGATTGTGCAGGGGGCTTAGTGTTTTGGACCTGATCCAGCGAAGCCTTCAAGCACATGCTTAACTTTAAGCATCTACAAAAGGAGACTTTGCTGTGAGACTCCTCTTAGCCAGTCTGAGCAAATGTGGGGCTTGTCAGAATGGAGCGGAGTTTTCTTAGACCCAAGTGAGCCGTTGCTGTTGCCTCGCATCAGGATGAAGTGACAAATTAGTTAATTAGGACCTGCTTTTCAGGACTTTAATGTTTGCACAGTGTTTTGATGAAATAAACCAATCCATGGGGGATGAATATTGTTGCTTTTTATGATGATGATGGAAAAAGAAAACAAATTTAGTAACCATATTATTAGCTTTGTAGTTGGTGCAGGATGGAACTCTGAGGTTGTTGGTACCCCTCATCCCAACACAATGGGTTCCTTATGTCTTGCATGGAGGTCACGGGAGGATCAAGGTCCAGGTGTATACAACAGCAGGATATGGTATGGCCAGAATTTTCAGAAGCTCTCGGTACCCGCAGTCGGGCGCAGAGTTTCAAAAAAGTTGACCACATTATGGGCCGGGCCCTTTAGAAAATCTTGCCACAAGTGTCACAATGGAAGCCACTATCACTTTGGAGAATCTGGCCTTATGGGTGAGAGTGTTTTTTTTTTTCTAGACAAAGGCCAGAAGTGGAACTGTGTTATTCGATCCTTCCCCAAACATTGATGCTTTGAATAAAACGGAACACAGATCTGTGCCTTCTGTGACAGTAATCTATTGATTTTAAGGTTTTAACAGGGGCAGGAGCCAAACCCAAAATCCTCAAAGGTATTTAGGTGCTAAACTCCCATTGATTCCATAGGATTTCAATGGGAGTTAGGTGCCTGGATAAGTTTGAGGATCTAGGCCAAAGACCCTAAGGGCTTTCATGGAATCTCTGGCACTTGTCCCTTTTTAGCAGTGGTTCTCAAACTTTTGTACTGGTGACCCCTTCCACATAGCAAGCCTCTGAGTGTGACCCTCCTAATAAATTAAAAACACTTTTTAATATATTGAACACCATTATAAATGCTGGAGGCAAAGCACGGTTTGGGGTGGAGGCTGACAGCTCATGACCCCCCCCATGTAATAACCTTGTGACCCCCTGAGGGGTCCCGACCCTCAGTTTGAGAACCCCTGCTTTTTGGAGTAAAACTTTACTTAGGATGGGGTCTTGGTTTTTAAAATTTTAATTTAATAAATTACAAGTAATTTAAGGAATTAATTTACTTAATTATTTTGTTAAGGTTGACTGTTACATTGCTGGCTCTTTGGTTAAGTTTTGTTTACATTCAAGGGAAAGGGGGAAAAAAAAGAATCAATATGTATAACATTTCAGATGTAAGCAGCATAAACAGAATTGCATGAAGCCCCCAGGAAAGAAGAGGTGGCTTGCAATTTTCAAAGTGGGCTTGGAATTTCTTAACAATTCTGCCTACTGATTTTTATTGAATTCAGCATGTCAATTTCTGACCGCCTTCCCTCCCCCCACAGTATTGACCTGGTTGTGAATCCACGCAATCTTCAATAATTCACCTCCTTGCCCTTAGGTCACCAGCACCACTTGTTTAGGGCCAGCGAGTGAAATACCCTTGTAAAACACCCCGGGGATGGCTAATTTATGGAGGAAAGAAACAACATCCCTCCCCTGGTGCCACTTAACTTTTCATTTTATATTTGCAATAATTGCTAAGGACATCTGGAAAAATTGGTGTCTAATCCATGGAGAAAGCCAGGGCAGAAGGTCAGAATAGAGAATACTCGAGGGGCAAACCCAAGCCATCCCACCCGACCGTGCGCTTTCTAGGGGTTAGAGCAACAGAGTGGGTTTCAGAAGACCTGGGATCTGCGTTTTGCTAGGCCACTGCCTTTTTGTGCAATGCTGGACAAATCACTTGCGGTCTTATTTCTACAGGGGCCCAGCACCTTTGAACACCAGGACAGGAACCACCTCAGTTTCCCCATCCGCCTCAGTACAATATTCATCATCATCATCAGGCTTATCTACATTTGAAAGGCATTTTGAAATGGGCGGATGAAAACCAGCTCGATACACATGCAAATTCCTGCTACCCTTCATCAGAAAGGTCAGATCCAAATATTATTATTAGCTCAAGTGGGAGGAGGAAGTCCCTCTTTGGGGCCTCAGGTGAATGGAAAGCCCGTGTGAGTGGCTGTGTTAATGAGTGACAGCGTTTGTGCCGGCTACCAAGTGTGAGTCTGCCTCTTCCTGACCCTGGGGGGAGTCAGGCAGACACAGCCTCCTGGAAGTGGGCGCTAGTGAACGGCCGGGCCAATGTGCAGCTAAAATCTTCACTTTGCCTACTTCGGGTGACCGTGACATTGGCGGGGGGAGCAGGCAGAGCTGGGAGACGTGTGTTTGGGGGGGCAAGTGTCACTAAACCAAGAGAGGGAAAAGGAAGGACATAAAAACTGCCCCTTCCCCGGGGATCGCTCGCACTTCAGAGCTCCCTGCACCTTTAAAAGTCCGAGCACGTTGGAGTCCTGATTATCCATTAACCTGCTGGGAGTGTGTTTCCTGGGGGTGGCGTTTCTCGCCAGCCCTGCAATAAGAGAAGAGACGAGCAAGCAGCACGGCTGTTTTGCCAGCCCTCCTCTCTCTCTTCCTCTCCCCCCCTCACCCCTCCCTGCCTTATCAGCAATTCAGATTGCATGCAAATCTCCAGCCTTTCTCAGCCGGGCGCAGGCAGGAGGAGAAGGAACATTTCTCCCTGATCAGAGCTGGGGGGGTGGGAAAAAAATAACCCCTCTGGGGTCTTTTCTCCTTCCCTACTCTGGAGCCCAAGTAACCTCCCCTGGGCGCGCCCGGGCTGCTTTGTTCGCTCCGGTGCAGTTTGGGTGACTCCTTGGGGGAAGAAGAGGGTTTTGTTCGCCGCTGGATGAGTCGCTTCGGTTTCTTTTGTGCGGCGATGGGGGGAAGGCGGAGCGGGGCTGCGGGGCTCTCCGCCTGGGCGCTGGCGCTGCTGGCCGTGGGGCTGGGGGGCTGCTCGGGCAGCTGTCCCGAGAGGGAGTTGGAGAGGCGAGAGGAGGAGGCGAACGTGGTGCTGACGGGCACGGTGGAGGAGATCATGAACATGGACCCGGTTCATCACACTTACTCCTGCAAGGTAACGCGGCGGCGGGACCAGCAACGTCCCCCTGTGCTGGGGAGGGGGGGCTGCGATAAACGGGCGAGGGACAGCGTGTAAACGGCCCCTCGCCGCTCCGGAGTGAAACCTCTTTCCTTCCCCCCACCCCCAGCTCTCCTCCACTTGTTGCTTTCCCCTCAGCTGGGCAGGATCTAGCCCGACACCCACCCAGGGCTTGGAATAAGCCCTGGGGAGATTCCTGCCCAGCGAGGCATGAGCTCTGCTCCAGCTGAACACACAAGCTTGTGGGCAACTTGGGGCTTTCACTTTAAAAAAAAAAAAAAGTTTCCTTGCCGTGTAATTTCTTCTCCTTCATGGTTTTGTTCGCTAAACTTAGATCTACGGGGTTTTTAAATTGAAGGAACATATATGTTTTTTTAAATCCTCCCCCAAAATATGGGTTAGATGGAAGCAGGCGCTGTGGGGAATGGAGCGAGAAGAAATGGATCAGCCTGGGTCAATTTCACGCTTCTGGGCTGTTCCTTGTTCCCCTTCTGTCTCCCATCTTCCACCCCCTGGAATCGTGCAAGAAACGCACTGATTCGGAGCCCCCTTAGACCAGTGTAAATCTCTCGACTCCAGGAGGGTTATTCCTGATTTACACCAGCGTAACGGAGGATCATCTGACCCCTTCTTTGCACTTTCTCAACTCCCCCTTCGCCCCCCCCCCAAATCCTAACAAGTGCGTTAAATAAACCGTGAACTCTCTCAGATTGCAGCAGTCCAAAGAAAGCAATAGCAAAATCCCACCCCCCCCCTCCTCTAAATCTCAGTTCCTGGAAAGTTAATCTGGAAACCACTCTCCCAATATTTATTTTAATGTGTGCGGTAGTAAAACTTTAAATCTGAACAAGTTCCTTTTTCTGCAAGAACATGTGTTTTTTATTGTATGAATTGAGGCTTCAGTGTGTAATTATATATTTTTAGACTGCAAGATTTTTTTTTTTTTTAAAAGCTCAAACAACTGCTTCAAGGGGACTCTATAAAGGCTGCTTTTAAAAGGATTCCCCCACCCTTTAATGTTGAATGTGACTCTCCACTTTCTGGTCGGGAAGGCTTAAAACTAGTTGCTGTAGGTACTTGTGCGCAAGTGAATCCAGCTCCATGTTTGCTCTAAAAGCATCTTGAGTTTCTTCAGCACAAGCTATTGTTGAACTATGAATCTGGCCTCTGGCTATGGTTTTTTTTTAAAGCTAAGACAGCACTGAGCAACCTGAAATGCCATCCGCCTGGTTGTCAGCAAACATGCTGCAAGGTTTAACCCTTTCCAGGAAGGGAGACCTTCTGTAATGACTCACTACTTTATTCTTGGTAAGGCGGTGGCTTAAAATGCAGATACCTGGGTGGGGCCATTCCTGTTTTTCCCCATTTAAATTGGGCCTCCTGTTCTGGAAAGTACTGAGGAACCTCCTGGAGTTAACCAGCAGGTCAGTCTGCGGGTCTGTCTTAGTGGGACCTAGTATGATGCCAATACTGGTACCCTGGCAGGAGGTGTCAGCCACTGGGGAAGGCGAGAGAAGCACTGGGAAGGATGGGGGTGCATTAGGAAGAGTACCCATCGGATTTCTGCAGGGGGTGTCTTGCAACCTTGTTGGACAGTTGTACCAATTGAAGACCTCCGCTGTACCCTCATTCATTTGTGTTGTCTACCTGCCTCCCATCAAAGCATGCTCCCTTACCCCCCACCCCTGTCTGATCAATTAGATCATAGACCCTCCAGGCTAGTGCAGGGACTTTTGTCTGTCAAGTGTCTACCACATCGTGGGCACATGAAAAATTAATAAGCAATTGCAAGTAGGGTGACCAGACAGCAAGTGCGAAAAATCGGGGTGGGGGGTAATAGGAGCCTATATAAGAAAAAGATGCAAAAATCGGGACTGTCCCTATATAATCGGGACATCTGGTCACCCTCATTGCAAGCAACCGGAGTCCTATGGCAGGGTGGGGCAAATACAATCGAATGGGAGTTGGGCGGCCGCAAGGCACCAGCTAAAGCAGAGGGGATAACAAGTGCCCCATTAGAGAGGGATGGGGGAGGAAATGTTCCAAGCCTCCACTCCCCAACTCCTTCCCCCCTCCAAACTTATGACCAATGGCTTTGCTTTAGGAGAGCAAAATCCGGGTTTCCCTTCATCGGTGCAAGACCCTAGCAAACCTCTGAATTTGCACTCCTACTGTCCTACTATCACAATCCCACCTCCTCTGCAGCTCTCCTGACAGACTGTTTGCACATACTGTTCAAAGGGTATGCTGCAAGCACCCGGCATTGGACTGGAAAAGAAACCTTTGAGTCACTGTGGATACAGCAGTTCTCTGAAGACTTCAGCTCAATGTGCAGCAGTGATCAAACAGGCTAATAGAGTGTTAGGAACTAGTAGTAAAAGGAGACAGAAAATATCAGAATGCCACTATATAAATCCATGGAGCACCCACACGTTGAATACTGTGTCCAGTACTTGTCCCGCCCCAGAAAGGATAGAGTGGAACTGGAAAAGGTTCAGAGAAGGGCAACAAAGATGATCAAGGGTATGGAACAGCTTCCATAAGAGGAGACGCTAAAAAGATTAGGGCTGTTCATCTTAGAAAAGAGACTCGGGGTGGGGTGGGGAGAGAGACATTAAAAAGGGCTATAAAATCATGAATGGTGTGGGAAAAGTGACTAGAGAAGTGTTATTTACCCTTTTCCCACAATATAAAAAACAGGGGTCACCCAATGAAATTAGTAGGCAGCACATTTAATACAAACAAGAGGGAATACTTTTTTTCCACACAGCACCCCGTTAACTTGTGGAACTCCTGGCCATGGGATGTTGTGATGCCCAAAAGTATAACTGGGTTAAAAAGAGAAGTAGGGAAGTTCATGGAGGGATAGGTTCATCAATGGCCATTAGTCAAGATGGTCACGGATGCAACCCTATGTTTGGGGTGACCCTAAACTTCTGATGATCAGAAGCCAGGAGGGAAAGACAGGGGTGGATCACTCCAACTGCCCTCCTGAAGCTCTGGTACTGGCCACTGTTAGAGAGAGGATACTGGGCTGGATGGACCAATTATGACAGTTCTTATGAGAATGATCCAAACTGTGGTGATGCAGGGAGGACTGTGGTCTGTTGGGCGTGGCTTTTATTTTTAGTAACTACCTAGAAATGCATCCCACTCAGCTTGGAATAAGCATGCTCAGGAGGGTGGGGGCATGTTACAGATGTAATATTGGCCGCGGCAATAGACACATGAGACGAGCACTTCTTGTATAGGCTATTTTATTTGATACTACTGGTTGATTGGCATCCTAGTAGTTCCTGTTTGGGGTCTCTGGGTACCCTTTGTATTACTAAGATGCATGTTCAGCCCCAAAGACCTTACAAATCCACCCCCAAAACCTTGATCTCAGATCTGCACCAGAAATGCCCATCTCATCTGGGTTTGGCAGTATTGCTAGCTATCGTGACTTGATCATATTTGGTACTTTTCTTTAAAAAATAAAATAAAAAAATCCCAACAGCTAAAATCAAGTGGCTATGTGAGACGCCAGGTTTTTTTTTTTAGTAAGTTTTTAGCCCT
The DNA here is from genome assembly GCF_013100865.1 of Trachemys scripta elegans. Lineage (NCBI taxonomy): Eukaryota > Metazoa > Chordata > Testudines > Emydidae > Trachemys > Trachemys scripta. The sequence continues at coordinate 8,921,905 of NC_048316.1, read as the reverse complement.
CATGGCTGCAGAGGAAAAGCTTTAAAAGGGACTTGAAAGCCAGAAGGCAAATAAAAAAGAATCCCAAGATTTTCTCTCTCTCTCAAAATAAAATCTCACTTGTTTGGCATGACTCTCTCAATTTTTAAATGTTTAAGCTTGGCAGTGCTGCTGTTTCTATTGGCCTGTTTTTTATTTTAATCTTTATTTAAAATACTTTCAAACCAGTGAAACCTACATTTGATTTTTGTTTTGTTTTGTTTTGTTGATGCTGAAATTCAGTCATGTGTAAGTGTCTTTCAGAAGTGCCCTTTTCTGAATCTGTCTAAATGCAACTGGCCACATTTTGCCCTTGACTACTGCCATGCACAGTGACTTGCATAGGTATAACCAAGGGCAAAAATCTCCAAGGTGCAGAAGTGATTCTGCTGGCTAAGCTAGCAAGAAAATGCCTGCCCCTTTCCTTACTACAAGATTGCTAGTAATTGTTCCTTAAAGCCTAGGGTTACCTCTGAAATCCCACGTCTATTTCATGGCAGCCTTTCTTATTGCAACAGGAAATGTAAGGGCCTAGTTCGTGGTATGAGTTACCTTAAATACATGCCCAGAAGAGCGAATGTTATGGGTCCTGGGTGGTCTGTGAAGAGCAGGCCTGGGAATGTCGGGAGAAGATTCTCATGTTTGCTGCTCTAGGTATCATTCCTCCCTGGTTAAACTCTAACCATCAAAGTTGAAGCCTTTGATATACAGAGATAAGCAGGTTAGGACTGATAGAGGAAATTAATGTTAGCGGTAGATAAACATCCTCAAATCGCTGCTGGACATTAATTTGCTTTTTGAAGAGATTAACAATCTGAGAAGGGCCAGACAGACAAACTGTTGCATTAACACTGAGGCCTGCTAATCTTTCCTTCCCTAGACGGGTTGTATTTCAGGCACAGTAACTAGGTCTGTTTCCTTTATACTTTGCTCCCGAGCAATGGCCCGAGATCAAGATAGTGCTTTAGGAGATTCCTAATGGCTAATGGGCATTGCTAGTCTTTCTGTGCCTGGCGTGTTTCAATCTATTTCCAGCCCACGTATTGGCGTTCTTCTCCACTTGGTTCTCAAACGTATCTTCTTCTTGTGTCTTCGTTTGACCTGACATCCGTGCGCTACCAGTAGATGCTCCATTCAACAAACTTAGCTGAGATCCAGCCCCATAGGAAGCCTTGGGAAGTATATGGGCCCTGTTACCTTCAAGTAATGTGTGCTGTTGTGGGGAGACCTGGATTTGGATGACGAATGTGTCTGAGTGAGGTTAGGCCTCGTGCTTTGCTAACTGAGTCGGAGGTGGAGTAGAGGAGTCGACAGGAGAGCGCTCGGGGGTCGATTTATCGCATCTAGACTAGACACGATAAATTGACCCCCGCTGGATCGATCGCTGCCCGCCGATCCGGCGGGTAGTGTAGACATACCAGTAGTCTACACTATAAACGTACGTTGGTGTAATGACGTTGCTCAGGGGTTTGGAAGGAAGCGGGAGAAGCTCTCCCGTTGGCGTAAGTAGTGTCTTCACTGAGTGCTACAGGGTCACAGCTGCAGCGCTGGAAGGGTAGATGAGCCCTCAGTTTGGCCTGACTGCCCCTCTGCTCTGAAGCGTGCCAGCTATGGAAAAGCAGGGTGGTCCCGCAGGTCAGGGCGAGGGGCATTGGCAGAGCGGTGCAGGTGGAACCTTGCACAGAGCCTGGCGGACGTTGGCCTGTCATCAGTCCTTCATTTTCCAGGTCTGCTGAGGTCCAGCAATAACTCTGCCGCCTCCCAGCCCTTGCCTGGCTCCGGCTCATGGGATTGAAACACTTCATTCCTGGGAAGCGTCTAGTCTCTTTAGAAACTTACACCCAGCCCAAAACCTTGCAGCTCCTGGCGTTTGTGTGGGAATCTCTCTAGTCTTGTTTGAGAGCAAGTCGCTTCAGTTGCCTGTGGAGCTGGTTCTACTTTCCAATTGCAGGAAGGATTTCCTGGTCTTTTGGGAGATGCCTTTCCCTCTAGTTTGCATTTCATTTTAAATCCATTTTTGCCAAGTGTTTCTCAAATAAAAGTGCTGCTGCTGCTGCCCCCTCATCCCCCCGGCCCTTAGGAACCCCTGAGAACACGCTCTTGAGCCCAATATTCTACACGTTCCTTGGCCAAAGAGAGAAGGAGACCTCTTAACTACTCTGATTGGCAATTAGCTTTAGCCTATTTTTTTCCTTCTCTCGTGCTGGGCATTTTTCTTCTCCGTGTAGCCAATGAGTCACGGGAGAAGAAGCCTTAATTGTCTTTGATGAATGGGATGCCCTTCAGGTTATTGTCAGTTGTGGTGCCTCTTGCATCTGAGGAGGAGTGGGAAAAGAGCCCCTAGCTTCTGTTACGTTGCTTAGTGCAGCAACCTGAACTCCAGGGCCTCCCCGTCTGAATATATATTCACACGGATGAAGCGAAAGCGCTGGCTTCTCTCAGCTGAGGGCTTTCTGGCCCTGATGGTGAAAATGTCTGTTCACCATTCAACGCAAGCGGCGTCCCCCCCCCGATTTGTGAGTTGTTTTTACTTAGTCAAGCTGAGACTCTTCTGGGGGGTGGGGGTGGTTGCCCTGGGGGTTCTGCCAATGCAGGCTACTCTTGCTGGATGAGAATGGGGTGAGGCAGGTGCTGCTTAGGAAGATGCCTCAACTTGATTCTGTGGATAAGTGTATCCACAGGCAGTTCTGCCGCCGCACAGAGTGCTTTGAAAAAAAACCCCTAGCCTGTAGCGTGGAAGGCTGGCAGGGAATTGGGAGGCTCCCCTTTGCCTTTTACAGAGTTCAGACCAGCACTAATCTGATGCAAGCAGGGAACTGCGTTCCTTAACTCTCTGCATCTTGGCCCTCACCTGAGCTGGTGTGTCTCAGGCGGCCCCTGCCTGCTTCTCTGTCTCATCTGGGAGCACTTGTGTGCCGATGTCTCTCCTGGTGCGAACACAGGGATTCCTGGACGATCAGAAGAGAGGAAAGCTGCCTGTTTGTTACCCCTGCTCGCCGGGTAAAGCTGCTCGCTGGCTGGTTGCCATCACGCTCTCAAGAAAGGGCTCGCACCCACCGGGCTAGGTACAGCTGAGCAGTTGGACTTTGAAGCCGGTTGCTGCCAGGCAGAGAAAATTGCTGCTGAAAGTACTTGCTTTGCTTGCCCACCTTTTTTTCCCCCCTGCCTCTGAAGATTGCAAAGTGTGACTTTAGCTTCAGGTTGGGCTGCCCGGGGCCAGAGAATGGCTTCTTGGTCCTTGTAAATCTTTGCTCTTCCTTTACTGTGGTATAAATTAACATTGGCACAAGTGGTGTTAAAGCCCCTAAAGCCAGGAGACCTGGAAGTGGGAGGGAGAGCATGCGACTGGAGCAGGGGTTGTGGAAAAGCCAAACTTGAGCTCCTCCATCTCTGTTCTAGCATCTACTCACCACACCGGAGTGCCCCTCGGTGCACTCCTGAGATGTGGTTTCTCAGAAGGTGTCAATTGTATCTAGAAGTACGGGCTAATGCTAAGCAGATTGGAACACAGGAATTGCCTGGGGCACTTCCTGCAGTGTAGGGACAGGCTTGTCCCTGGCCTCCTTGAAAGATGCATCCTGTGTATCCCCTTTTCCTTGTTCCCAGTGAGTGCGGCTGCCTGAGCGAGACCTGGCTGGAGAGAGAGTATTTGAACCTGACTCTAGACCGCTGAGGTCCTTGAAGGTTGTTGACAACACTGACTCCGAGCGTTCGAGTCTGGCCCCAAGAAATCACGAGAGTGAGATTAAAACCACCCTGGGGCCTCGACACTGGACCCGGAAGCGCCTGCGGGAGGCCCTGAGCACTGGGACGATGTACGTTTTGGTGGGCGGTCCTGCCCCAAAGACAGCTGCTGTGTTTTGTACGAGCTGTGGGCAGGGCAGTCAGTGGTCCAGTCTCAAGGCTGGATTGTGGTTGCTAGGTCCTCATCCAGAGCTGGTGGTAAGTGCTCTGTCGCAATCTGTGTAACCAAGAGCAGAGATGAACCCAGCATAGGGTGACCAGACATCCTGATATTAGGGACTTTGTCTTATAAGACCCTATTATGCCTTCATAGGACTTTAATCCCCACCCCACCCCTGCCCCCTGTCCTGACTTTTCACATTTGCAATCGGTGCAATACACCAAGGGTCTGAACTACTCTGACACTTGAATGGCAGAGGCTTCTCGTAAGGGGGCAGTCGGGGTCTTCGCTGACACCTTAGTGTTTCGCTCTCCCCAGCAGCAATGCTTTTCTCTTGTTCCCACTCCCCCTGTGGGAACATGTGCCCCAGCAAGCGGTTTCTGATCCCCTTTCAGGTGTCCTTCCAACATGTGCCGTGGAATGGATCGGGGGGGACTGGCTGTCGAGGCTCCTGAGTCCTCTTGCTGACTATGCCGCTGGCTCGCTTTGTAACCTTGTGAAGAGCGCTCTGATCGCTCAGCGCCTCAGTGTCCCCATCTGTAAAATGGGCACGGCACTTGCCCACTTCTAACGCGCATTGAGATGTAGGGTGAAAAGTGCTCTCACGCCGGGAAGCCTTTCTCTTGCGTCATCTGCGTGGAGGGGCAAGAACCCAGTTTTTAAACGCCGCAGATCTCCTTTAGACCACGTCATTGATGTAAATGGCCACGGTCTCATTTCGGAGGGTGGCTTTCAGAACCTCTTGCCTGCAGACTCCTCCCCTCCCCCACAGCTGCACTGTTGAATATTGCATGCTCTGAAGCTCACTAGGGGAGTTGTGACAGCCGTGGAAAGCAGGTGACTGACCTCTTGGCGGCTGGCCTAGCGGAAAGAACACGGAGAGGAGCGGGAAGCATGGAGAAAAGCGAGGGCTGACTGTGCTCACAGGCAATCTGGAGCAAAGAGACCTAGGGTAACACTGATGTGCCACAATGTATACGCTTGCTAGCAAGCTGCTCTCTTCCCCCTTGAGCAGATCTCTCGATGGACTCTTGCTTCCTGACAGCTCCCTTCGAAGGGAATCACAGTACCAAGGGGACCTTGAACTCCTGGGCAATGGACAGGGAACTTGCTTGTCCTTTTCTCCCCCCCCCACCCCCATGGTGCACAGTAAATTATTCCCATTATCCTGGTCTCTTCCCTCTGCTCCGTGCATTTCTTTAGGAGCAGTTTCAAAGCACCGTGCTGGCCGGGGATGCACCGAGCTCCCAGCTTGTTTTGATTTGCTCACAGATCTACTTTGCTCGGCTGGTTTCTTCTCCTTTTTTGGAGGGGGTGGGATGAGGTGGGGAATCTGCTGGCTGCTGGGTTATCTCTGCGGTAGAAGATCTTGTCTTCCCGCGGGGAGAAATAAACCCTTGTCTCTCGGCCAGACAGTTTATTTTCCTTACTGGAGTTAGATGAGCGAGGGGAGCTGTGCTTTACTGCCAAATTGTCCAAACATTTCAGCAAACAAAGTCTGCTTCGAGCACAGGCTTCCTGTAACAATTTATAGGAATGCCTCTTGTCACTTTAAACAGAACACTGTCTTCCCCTGCCTGATTGGCTGCTCCCTTGTCAGCGCTGGGAAGATTCACTTCTCCCCCTCCAACTCTCTTCTGCCCACGCTCTCAGTGCTCCTGCGTCAGAGCTCCGATCCCTGGAATGGATGGAGACCGCTTTCTCTAGCTGGTCAAGGCTGCCGGCTTGGGGGCGTCACTGGCTTTCGCGCGCACGCTGTCTTTTCAGAAGCAGTGTTGCAAATCAGACCGAGAAGCAATTGCCAGATACCAGGCTGTGCAATGTATGAAATCTCCCAGATAAATATTTCAGCGATAGCCCAGTACGGTGTCCTCTTGAACTAGGAAAGGGGGATTCCCTATGACAAGGAGTTAACTTGAAAACACCCCTTTGGGAGGCCAACTGTGGCATCGGACAGTTACTCTTCCACTCTCTCTTGTTAACTTGGCAGCCTGCGTTTGCAGCAGGCCAGCCGACTTCCCCTGCATGCACAGCGGCTGGAGACAGACAATTATGGATCTGGTTTCCCTGGGAGCATCCAATCAAGTATAACACCCTCCGCTGTGAACCATAATTCCCTTATTAGTCATGGGCAGAACCAGGGCAGATGTGACTGACGTTCTCGTTTGTCGCTTTGCCAGCTTCGTGTGGCTGCTCAGTGTCCCTTGCTGCCGGGCACCTGCTCTCAAAGCCAGCCGTTGGGAAGATGTACCAGGAAATCAAGGTTCAAACTACATTGGGTGAAACCAAGTTTTAAAGTTTTCAGATACCTTAGCCATGGCCTGATGCCATAAATAATATATCACTGAGGCTGGCTCTATGGAAGTCATCTGCAGCAGAGGCAGGGCATGGCAGGTTTTTTGCCTCTGTTGCAAAGGAAACTCTCCTAAGCAGGATGCTATAACGTAGCTCCGCCAACTGACGCACAAGAAAAGCCCAAAGCAAAAAAGGAGGCAGGGGATGGATGTTCCCTCCTATGTTGGTTTCTGTATTCTTCGCAAGGGGATTGCGGAGCAGTGTTAGGCATGCCCAGGGCCGAAGGGAAGGAGACTGGGTATGTAGCTTGTATCAAACACTTTTTAAAAAAACAAAAAACAAAAAAACCCTAAGATCTCGAACGCTGACACCTTTTCTGGCAAGTTTCAGCCTTGGGTGAATTCTTACGCCACTGATGCACCTTGCTGCGACTTGGAGGGCAATCACACATGTGTAACCCTAGGCATCTGCATTGCGGAGAGGAGCAAGAGGCAACATTTTCTTGTTGCTGCTGCCATTTATCCCACCAACCCATCATAAGAACAGCTATACTGGGTCAGACCAAAGATCCATCTAGCTCAGTATCCTGTCTTCCAACCGTAGCCAATGCCAGGTGCCCCGGAGGGAATGAACTGACCAGGTAATCAAGTGATTCCTCCCCTGTCACCTATTCCCAACTTCTGGCAAACAGAGGCTAGGGAAACCAGCCCTGCCCATCCTGGCTAACAGCCATTGATGAACCTATCCTCCATGAACTTATCTAGTTCTTTTTTGAACCCTGTTATAGTCTCGGCCTTCACAACATCCTCTGGCAAGGAGTTCCACAGGTTGACTGTGCCTATTATATTCTATTCCCCTCTGGGTACTGTAAGGCCTTGCTTGCCAGGGCTAACTCTGCCCATGGCTCAGACGCTGTTGTTTTATATAGCGCAACCGATGTGCATGGAGCTTTGCAGGCATACAAGGCAGGCGCCACCCTAGAGGAGTCTGTAACCTGAATGGGAACGAGAACCCCAAATGGCCGTGTCATGGTTGCTGGGCTAGCTGCACTTCTGTCCCCTTCCTGGCTTGAGTGGTCTTTCTTGGGCATCCTCCTCGTGCCTGGACCTCCCCGTAACACTCTTAGGCTAGGCCTGGGCTACAGCACCTTGCGAACCAGCTGGGTTCAGACACTTGCAATCCTTCCCTCTGGGAGTGCTAGGCAATGATCCGCCAGCTGCCGGGCACCAATGTGGTGTTTTTTTAAACTGTAGGAACAAAGCATTTAGAGAAGATTTTAAAAGTCCAGTCTACCTGCGTGTCTCTTACCTAGAGTCCTTCCAGCGAGGCTATGCTAGGAAGGCCTAACTCCTTCAGACACCTCTGTCCTCTTTCCCTGCCCAAGGGCCTGACTGGCTACCTACCCTTTGGGAGCGAGTCCCTTTTCTAACTGCTGTAGTCTTTCATCTTCTGGTTCCCAGGGCTGGTCCTGCCCAGGTTTTGTCTCTTATCCGCTTCAAGTGTTTGCTGAGAATTGGCTTATCTGGAGCCATCATCCTTCCCTTCCTACTGATTTTCTCCCCCACTCATCGCTTCCTATAAAACAAGACCAACATCTTGATACAGTGAACACCTCAGTGACCAGGTCAGCTGGCAGTATTCATGCCTAGGGCCCTACCAGATTCATGGCCATTTTGGTCAATTTCACAGTCATAGGATTTTAAAAATTGTAAATTTCATCATTTCAGCTATTTAAATCTGAACTTTCACAATGCTGTAATTGTAGGGGTCCTGACCCGAAAAGGAGATGTGTGTGTTTGTGTTTTTTGGGGGGAGGGGTGGGGGGAGTATCACAAGGTTATTGTAGGGGCGGGTCGCAGAACTGCTGCCCTTACTTCTGCGCTGCTGGAAGCGACGGCGCTGCCATCAGAGCTGGGCAGCTGGAGGGCGGTGGCTGCTGGCTGGGGGCCCAGCTTTGAAAGCAGAGCCACCGCCAGCAGCAGCGCAGAAGGATGGCGTGGTATGGTATTGCCACCCTTTACTTGTGTGCTGTAGCTCTGGGCCCTCGGCAGCTGCCACGCTCCGGTCACCCAGCTCAGAACGCAGTAGCGCAGAAGTAAGAGTGGCAATACCACAATCCCCCTAAAATAAGCTTGCAACCCCCCCAACCCCACCCCGCAACTCTTGTGTCAGGACCCCCAATTTGAGAAACGCTGGTCTCCCCTGTGAAATCTGTATGGTAGAGGGTAAAAGCACATAAAGGACCAGATGTCATGGTGGGGTGTCGGGGAGCCAAATTTCACGGTCCGTGACGTGGGTTTTTTTTTTTTTTTTCTGGCTGTGAATTTGGTAGGCCCTATTCATACTCCGTTCCGGAGCTGCTCCATTTCCATCCCAGGCCATCCCCTTTCCTTGGTGTTGGTACTAGGGGTGGGGAAGGGAAGTGGTGCCACAGTCTGGCTGATGAGGATGGTTATTCCTCTCCCTGCGGGTATGTTACTTAGTGAACAGTGCTGGGATGCTGGGGAGGACAGGACAGTGGGATGCAGTCAGGGGCAGCTGTTCCTGCTGAATCCTGATACTGCTTCGTAGCAAGAAACTACTGCGGGAGCAGTGGGCTGGGGACGCAAGAAGAGGCCGGTGCAACCTAGCAACCTCCCGCCTGGTTGGGAGCAGACAGCAATGGCAGACCCAGGGGATTGAATCCCAAATACAGTGTGCGACCTTGTCATGGGTCGGTCACACCTGCGCCTGATACACACCTGGGGAGTGGAAGGGGTCTGTCTCTTGCACTCTTGGCAACGCTTCGGTGGCTTTCTGTGTTGAGAAAGAGATTGAAAATTGACTTTGTCGCTCCCCCCTGGCAGGCTAACAAAGCGTGTGTGTGAGTGAGATGAGTTCAGTTTGGGTAGAGAGAGGACAATGCCCACAGGGATCAATCCTCACTCATGTGTTACTGCTCTTGGTGGGCTAGCTCATGAAATTCACTCCCGTCGCGGTTTTATAAGCTCTGCTGACTCCTCTCAACTGGAGCTTTCTTGGGGGCTTGCTGAAGATTCACTAGCCCTCGGGCTCTGACCAGGGCAGTGTCGCGTTCTCACACTGGGGCCTCCTGCGTTTTCTCTCCCTTTGCTCTAGGTGAGAGTCTGGCGGTACCTAAAAGGCAAAGACATCGTGACGCACAAAATCCTCTTGGACGGTGGGAACAAAGTGGTAATCAGCGGCTTCGGGGACCCCTTAATTTGCGACAACCAGGTCTCGACGGGGGACACCCGCATTTTCTTCGTCAACCCAGCCCCCCACTACCTGTGGCCCGAACACAAGAACGAGTTGATGCTGAATTCCAGCCTGATGCGGATTACCCTGCGCAACCTGGAAGAGGTGGAGCACTGCGTGGAAGGTGAGGCTGGTTCCTTGCATGTCCCCTTCTCTCTCTCTCTCTGTCTTCCCCCATTCCACAGGGCTGGCTATCTTTGTGCGTCTGTACGGTAAGAACCACGGCATTGGTGTGATGGGATGAAGCCCTTGCAGAGCCAGGGAAAGAGAGCTGATTGGCTGGGTGAGCTGTCAAACACCCAGAGACAGAGGGGGCGGACGGGGACTTCCCTTCCCTGCAAAGTCTTCTGGGGAGGAAAGCCCTCTATAAAACTCCTTGGCTTCCAGCTGGGAGTCAGAGTTGCTGGAGAAACCTAAGCCTGGGGGAGTTATGGAGAGGATTCCTTGGTTGTTGTGGCCCCCAGCTCCCCTTTAAAGTAAATCTTGGTATTTTTTTAAAACCCCTTTGACTGGGTCTTTCTGCTGTACTCTGCCACAATAAGTCAAGCCCTGGCTCTGTGGCCACTTTTTATTCTGAGCCTTGGTGATGGTAAGTCTGTGAAATGGTGTCACTGTTGACCCCACTGGTCAAATGAGCTGGACATGTTGTCCTATATAGTCCCAGGGCAGCAATGCTGCTGCTGTTGTGAACTGATACTGTCTCATCAGCTAACTGTGTGTGGACGGCTGATGACCAGAAGCTCTGTTCTGGGAAGTAGCAGTTAAAATCATTATGGAGCCAAGCAATGTCATTTTAACTTTACGCTACAAACATTGGTCAACGCAAGTTATGTCGGCGTACCATGACTCCGGTTCAGACTTTCTCCGTTTTGTAATTTGTTCACTTAAGTCATCCCTGCAAACTCGGACCGGGATCTGAGAAGCGAGCCGGCTTCTGTAACCTCAGCAGGAACAAAGCTTCCATACATAGGTACAAAGGGAAGAACTTGGCCCAACAGTTAAAGTTGGTGAATAAGCTTGATGAATGAGCCGTAACTTGAATTCATCATAGTCTGCCATAGCTGTTGTGACTGACCAGTGTTAGCAAGTGAAAGTAGCAGACATGTTCTTTGCTCAGATCAGCAGAGCTTCCTAACCGTCTGGGTGGTTAAGCACTGGAACAAATTACCTAGGGAGCTGTGCAGTCTCCCATCACTAGAGGTTTTTTACGAACAGGTTGGACAAACCTGTCAAGGATGGTGTTGATACTTGGTTCTGTCTCAGTGCAGGGGACTGGACTAATGACCTGTCGAGGTTCCAGTCCTATGATTCTAAATATCTGGGGGGGGTGAGGAGGTCAGATTTCTCGAGGGAAGGTGTAATCCAGGCTGCATCGCTTGGAGCAGAACCATGCTTCAAGGGCAGCAGAAATCTCGCAAGGGGCAGGGAGAATGTCTCTTCTCCAATCCCCAAGTAAGTGCACGTTCGTCGACTACTTTGGGTTAATGTTCAAGGCAAGAGTTCCCAGTTCCTGGGAAGTGCGTTGACCCCAAGCCTCTCATTTGGGGTCTGAATATTACACATGCGGCCTTATGAGCAGATGAATAAACAAGGGAAAGAACGCAGGAATTCTGTGTGAGCCAACAGATAAACACACGGATCAGCTCCTTCCTCCTTTCTGGTGGTATGGAGGAAAGGGCAGAACCCTTTCCTGCAGCTGTGAATGCTTACAGAGGAGTAAGTGACTGAGTATGTGGGGACGGCCGAGAAGGCTGGTGGAACAGAGTGGTTCCCAAAGTGAAGGGTGTTTGTGCAAGAGGCTTTTGTAGGAGGGCTAGAATGTGGAGAGCAAGATGGTTGGGTGTGTCCAGTAGTGGTTATGTACAACCCACTGTATTCCCTATGCAGTGTATATACTCCTGGCTAAAATTGCCCTGCTCCTCAATGCCTTCTTCAACCGATCCAATACCTAGGACAGTCTTTCTCTTTACCTTTCCCAGTCTTGGTTTGCTAAGCCCTTTAGGCCCAGATTTTTAAAGTTGTCGCTTGGCTCAGCTTTGCCACGTGTACCCGACTTGGGAGCCTAAGTATTCTTTCCAAAAGTGCCTTAGGCAATGAAGTTCCCTTTGAAAATGAGACGTGGGCTCTGGACATCAGTGAGGCTTTGTGAAGCCTAAATAGCCCCTAAAGATCTGGGCCTTAATCTCTCCTGTCCCCCTGCTTAAGAGGATGAAGACGACATTTGGAGGAAAGGTATTTGGCCCTTGAGAAAATGAATGTCCTGTCTGGACCATCTGCTTTGTCCTTTACCCACCCACTAAGGTACTGACTCTATGTTGGTGCAGCTCTCTCAATCCTAACTTACTGAATTATGATGGGGGATGGGTCCATCAATGGCTACTAGCCAAGATAGTCAGGGATGCAACTTCTTGCTCTGATTGCCCCTAGCCTCCAAACTGGGTGTGGATGACTGTATGGATCACTAGATGATTGCCTGTTCTGTAAATTTCCCCTCTGAAGCACCTGGCATTGGCCACTGTCAGAAGACAGGATACTGGGCTAGATGGACCATTGGTCTGACCCAGTTTGGTCGCTCTTATGTAACTTACGAGTGGCTGCCATTTGTCAACTTTTGTAAGTTCCTGCTAACAAATTTTGGACAGGATATTCAACCTTATGCATCAGGGCTTAAGCCCATCTCTAACAACTGGAGATCAGGATGAGATGTAAATTGGAGGCAGATTATCCCCCATCTGCTAGGTGAGGTTCTTTAACTTTCCTCAAGAGCACCTTCTGCTGGATGCTTCTGGAGACAGGACACTGGACTTAGATGGAGCCTGGGTCTGACCCAGTCTGCCAATATCTACATTGCAGAGGGATAGATTGGCAGTAAAGGATGTGTTTTGCTTAGTACCAGAGGTCCAGAGCAGGGTTTCACATGGACTTCGTGTATTGGTATGATCCATTCCTGCTTTTGTCTCTTGAGAAGAGCCCAAAGTTGCCTTGGCTGGAACAATCTGACCTAATGCCCATAGTGAAACCTTTCCCAGCTGCTGCCCCTGGTCCTAGGAGAGTAAAATTTCAAGTCTCTTTCCACTGTTGGAAGTAACTGGCTATGGTAGTCCAGAGACGTCTCTTCCTGCCAGGAGGTGCTAGTGCTGAACCTGGACATCCAAACACATAGATGAACTTCCAGGAAAGGACCTGCTGAATTTAGATGTCTCGCGCCTCCCCTTGAGGGTCAGAGTAGCCAGATGGGCGACCTTCATTGAGGTGGACTAAAACTATAAACCCTGAAAAATGAAAATAATACAGCAGCCCTAGCTGTCCTGAACCTCAATATAGAAAACACACTTAGTGCAGAAGGGCATTAAAGGCACTAAAGCTTGAACTTATCTAAGTTCACTGACCATCTCTTGCATGTAGCCATGATCTGGGTCTATAGGATCCAAATCCCATTCTACAGAATATCCTTTAGCAGGTAGCATCGGACTCTGTCTTGGACTCCAGTTTTCTAGGAAGTTAATTGGTTGTACCGCTTGTTTCCTTTAATTAGGAGTCTCTTCCTGATGGCTCACAGGGGAGCTATTGGTGTGTGGAGATGTGGTCATGGCTAACTGCTTTGGGGAACTGGGACCGTGGGCTGGCCTGGGGAGAAAAGGCTGTAAGATGGGACTGGAAAGCAGGCTAGGGGGAGCATTTCCATACAGGGTAGGATTGAGTTAGAGTGAGAAATGGCCTGGTTACCGAGTGTGATGCTGGGGAAAGAACAAAAACTAGGTGACCACAGCACTGATGTCTCAGCCAGAGAGGTCAAACATCTGTGTAGACCAAGCCCAGATTTGCATGATGCCACTGCAGGCAGTTATCTTTGTGTTCAGCAGACTGTACGGCAGTTTGAGGTTCACCACGCTCTTGGGAAAGGGAAATCCAGCAATTTTCCTTCACCTGGCTGATTTGCTTCTCATCTGTCAGTATCTGAAAGTCAGGCCACGGCTGGAATACTACATATGCTGTACAGTAACTAGCTTGCTGTGGCCTGGGACAATCCGGCCTGGATAAAACCATGGCTTTTATCCCAAACTCTACCCAAATCAGAAGCCTCTATTGGAGGCTGCAAAATGTTCGGTTTGACTTGTACCTCGTAGATGTCTAGCGTGGGCTGGGAATGCCGTGACACACACAAAACTCCTACGCTTTAGTCCCATCTTCTACAGCTATAAGAGTGTCAGAAGGACTCAGTTGTAGCACAGATGGGCTCTCCTCCCAGGATGTCCTCATAATTGGGTTAAATCTAGCCCTGTCCAGAGGGTGACAGCCCTGTTTTGCAGCAACTTTCCAGGTTTCTAAATGTTGTTTTTTTTTTTTTTTTTTTTTTTTGTTCTACACTGGAACAAAATGAAAAGGTTCCAAGCATATTTGGGAAACGGAATGGTCTCAGAAAGCCAGTTTTCAGATCAAAAGCTAGAGCTTTTTGATCGATCTCTAAATGGGGTGACTGCATCGGCACAGGTGCGAGGACATTTGCTGTTGTCACTCTCTAAACAGAGTGTATGGGAAGTAAGGCCCGACTGGCTATGACTGCTTATATGTGAGCACCAACTTCTGGCTGGGAGTGTGTGGGTTCTCCTTTGTGCCTCAATACAGCTGGGTGAGCTCTCCTAGGGGAATGGCTTGTCTGATAAGCCCCTAGCCTCGCTGTATCAATTTCTTTGATCTGTTAGCTAACCTGGGACTGGGCAGGTAGAAGTAGGAATCATTGCTTAGACCAGTGGTCCCCAACCTTTTTTTGTCTGGCGGGCGCCAGACGACGAGCCACGGAGGACCGTGGTGGCGGACGAGCCTCCGCCGAAATGCCGCCGACAAGCAGTGGCATCCAGAGGCGTCGCCGCTGAAAATCGGCATTTCGGCGCCGCCGCCTCTGGATGACACTGCTTCTCGGCGGCATTTCGGCAGATGCCTGTCCGCTGGCCAGTATGTGGGCGCACTTAGACACCCCAGCGGGCGCCATGGCGTCCACGGGCACCGTGTTGGGGACCCCTGGCTTAGACTTTCAGGTGTGCTAGATTTTGTAAGGGCAGATCCAGGAGACTCTCTTGAGCAAGGTGCTAGGTATGATTATTATTCCCCCCCCCCCTGCTCTTTTGAGAGCTCGACAACTGACCCCCACCTCCCCGAGACCTTTCCCCAGATGTGTATCCGGATTTCACTTTGATCACCGCTTCGGTTTAAGAAAATCAAGAGTTTGTGTATAGTCTGCATGCTGTCTCCACACCGAACTTCCTTTCTCACAGGCAGCTCAGGTTCAGCCCTTCTGGGGCCCTGGCTAAAGCGAATCCAGCACTGCGATTAAAAATGGCCTGGCAGGTGGCATGATTGGCATTAATTCTGGTGCCATTGCCTGAGCTGAGGTCGCTTCACTAGTGATGGGGACCTTGAACCAGAGCTGAGTCATGTACATCAGCTTTGCAGGTATGATTTGTAATTTAAACCTGATGGCACTGGATACAATAGACAGGCACCATCCTGCGTGTCTTGTTCCCTTGGAAAGTTTAACCACGCTCTCACTTTCTGTTCATTTCTTCTCCCACCTCCTTCCTGATTGGTTCTCCTCCCCGGCACATGCTTTGCACATAGTCTCTTTTGCATTTGGCACTCAAGGGTCTTTACAAACAAATTATGCCCCGAGAGCACTGCTTTACACCAGGTTCTTCACCATCTTGCAGATCTGGGCTAGTGGGGGATAGAGAAAGTTTGTGATTCAGCCAAAGCACCACAAAGCGCATCAGAGCTGGGAACCAAATCGGAGTCCTGAGGCCCAGTCCTCTGCTCTAACCGCTCCAGACCCCTGCAGCAGCCACGTCCTGATGCGGAAGAGCCAGACTTTACTTTCAGCTAAAGTGAGGGCAGCAGGTGTCTGCTGTCGTATTCCCTTTTGAGAGCAAACTCCACTCCCCTGGAGACGGCAAACTTTCCTTGCTCCGGATTGGCCGGAAAGGTTTCTGGTTGACTTGGGAGCTGTTCTGAAGCTGGATTGCCTTGAAAGCATCTCTTAAAGCCTCATTGTGCATCTCTCTTTGTCTCTTCCTGTTCACTTTTATTCCTTCCTCTCCCTCTCCTTAATTCTGAGAGGTTTTGTCCTTGTAAGCCAGCCCGTGCAAAATCTGCTTTTCAGGCTCCTTAAAGAGCTTGCAAGGAGTGCAGAGTGGGCTGTTTCTAGCAAGAAAATTGCTGGCATGGGGCTAGTGCGAAGTGCGTTTGGGGTGTGGGCATTTCCCATGATCGGCTCTCTTTGCAGAACTCCCCCGTCTCTGGACCCATTTCTCTTTTCTAATCCCCCCCGGCCTCTTATTGTGTGTCGGGGCAGGGAGGAGGGGCCTGGAAAGGCTTGGATGTGGTGTGTTTCTTTTTTTTTTTTTCTTTTTTCCAAGCTGTCCTTCCTCCCCCTCTTCCCTCTTGGCTCTGTTTTGGGCTCAAGATAATGAGAACAGCATCACCACCTCCGCCTCAGGAGGGTGAGAAAGTTAGCCAGCAGCTGCGAAAGGGCAGTAAACTGTGAGAGAATCTTCTACTGTGAAATCCTGGGGGCACCTTCCCTTCGGCGTTCTGCATCCAGGGCTGCTGTGTCCCAGAGCCGGGGGTGAGAGGGCTGGGTCCGGGGGAGAAGGGAAGTGGGGTCTACTTTATGGGCAAGGTCCTGAGTCTCTGTCTCTGGCAGTGGATCAGTCCTGCTTTTGGGGGCTTAAAACCAAGCTCTGCTTTGTAAATGGAATCCTCCCCCAGAGGCTCGCGTTCTTTCCGGAGTTCTTTGCTAACAAAACCATCTGCACTTGGGTAACATTCCCCCGTCCTGTGCGCTAGCCACTAGATATCCTTCCGCGCTCCCGGTCGTCATCGGCAATTTTGCAGCGGGGGGTCCTTCCACGCTCCCAGTCTTCGGGGCACTTCGGTGCCGGGTCCCGGAGTGAGTGAAGGAGCCACCGCAGAATTGCCGCCGAAGACCCGGAGCGCGGAAGGACCCCCACCGCCAAATTGCCACCCCCCCCCCAAATCCTGGTGCCCTAGGCGACCACCTAGGTCACCTAAATGGAAGCCCCGGCCCTGCCCCCCCCCCCCAGCCCCATCACTGGGTTAACCCCTTCTTTGCTTACGTTTGCCAAGTGCCATGGGATCCTCTGCTGTTGGAACCTACATAAGTGGAATGGGGCCTCTGGTCCATAGGCATGGCTAAGAGTGTACTACAGCTGCCAGCCAGAAGAGTTACTACTTTAGCCCAAGCAGTGGAGACTTAGGTATTTAGCAGTGAGTGTGCTGAGTTCAGTTCCCCAGGGGAGTCAGTTAAGCTTCCTCGCAGGGGCTCACTGCAGCAGCTTGGGAGCTTCGATTTGTATAAGAAGTGCCACAGGATCTTTGAATCTTGAGTGGGAGGCTGCTGATCTGCAGAGACTTCCTCCACTTTCCCTCCCCCCTCCCTGCCCTTCCTCAGGATAAGAGCATCCTGCTTCGGGTCTGTGTGGCATCGGCTCAGTTAATGACCCAGCCGCTGTTTTTAAAATCCTCGCCGCGGAGGTGGCACGGTTTTGACGCGTCGACTCTTCCGCTGCGGACTCGTGGGCTGCTTCTGTTTTGCTTGTTCACATCATGAACTTCCAATCTGGACAGGACTGTGGTTCGTTAGTGTCGAGTGGCGCTGGCAACATCGGGGGCTCTGAATCAGACTCCTCGCCTCTGGTTTTTCTGAGATGGCTTGTCTTGTACAGTCCTGCTGGACTCCTCCAGCCGGCCTCTGTGCAGGACGGAGCAGCTCTGGGCTGGGGCTGCGGAGTGATGGCCTCGTGTGCCATTCAGACTAATGGCATTGCCTGGAACAGGAGCATTGTCTATTTTCACTCTCCTCTGACCCAGGCTAAATGGATAAGGCTGGATGTGAAGTGTGTGTGTGTGTGTGTGGGGGGGCAGGATGCATAGCTGATGATGCAAACACCAAAGGTGGGGGATTATTTAGGGTGATACATGGGAGTTGTAATGAAGGGGAAGAAAATAAGGGGGTGCCTACAAACTACTGTCAAACTTTTTGATGGGGAGAGAGATCGGACTGGAGCAGACACGAGCATGCTGGCAGTATGGTCCTGTTGATAGGGCATAAGGTTGAGGATCAGGACCCACATCTTCTATTCCTGCATTTACTAATAACTGTCTGGGCACTGAGAAGTAACGGATTTCCTCCTCTTCCCCCCCGTCCCCACAGCTGGGGAAATGGAGGTATTGTTGTTTGCCCATGTTCTGTAAAGAGCTCTCAGACCTGCAGATAAACTGCTTCCAAGTGCAAAGTGGTGGGGTTTCCTAAGGGAAGTCCCACTGCTCGGGACTTCTTTAAGCTCTCCTGGACAATGAGACACTGGCTCTGATGGTCTGCGGTGTCTTCTCCGCCTCTGACTCTTGTGGCCGTTGGGAGGCAGATGAAATTGTACTCCTGCATCTCTTCTCCTTGGCCCTTAGATTGGGGGGGGGGGAATGGCCACCCCTCTACCTGGATTGACAGGCGTTTTGGTTACAGGCTGGATGGAAGTTGTGAGGGACGCAGCATGGATGCTCAGCTGAGGTAGCAGCATTCTTCTTAGCGTTAAATCAATGTAGCTGCTCCCTTGAAAATATACCAGGCAGGTTACTTGAAGGGGCTGGAAATCAGACTGCTTGATGTGGAGCTCTTGGTTAGGGAGGGTGCCTGTGACTGGAACAGTGTGTGGAATTGCGGCATTATTCAGTGAATTCCCCACTGAGCAGCACCTTCCATCTCCGAAGACAGGACACTGGGCTAGATGGACCTTTGGTCTGATCCAGTGTGGCCGTTCTTATGTCCTTGCACAGAATCCAAAGGGGGTTTCCGTGGAGTACTGACGGCATAAAACGACCCTCTGAAAGGAGAGGGGCCATAGTGACTTGAACCAGTATCCCATCCCCCTGGGAAGGCAATGGAAGCCTGGGGGATGTTCTCATGGCCACTGAACGTTCTCACCAACCATGAGACCTTGATGAAGAGCAACGGCCAGGAGCATACGGTGCTGGTGCAGTGGCAATCAGGGTCTGGCTGGAAAAGAGCTGTCGACCTTTCAAAGGGGTCTGGTTTCGAGAACGCCACGCCCCCCTAGGTCCCCATCCCACAGTAAAATCTGTCTTCAGGACAGTCCTCTCCTCTTGAAGCGCCCACTGGCCTAAGGTCACAAAGGGGTCGTGGTCGTGGCTGGGTTTTACGGCACTCTCTCGTGACAGCCTGTTGCCTGTGGTGCTTTTTCCCAGGCTTGTGAAATATTTCAACCCTAATTCTTTGAACAGGGGTGTGTGTGTGTGTGTCTGTGTGTTTGTGTGTGCGCGCGTGCGCGCACACACACATATCCAATGCTTGAGTGGGCCATCAAAGCAAAGCTGCTGTCCGGGGGAAATCGGGGGTGGACAGAAATAGAGTGGTTCTTTCCTGTTTCCTGCCAGCAGGCAGTTACCCTGGTTTGTGTTGTCAAGGCCGGCTCAAAACTCCTTCCCCGCTGAAGTTAATAGTAAACCTTTGACAGTCCGAACGCCAACAGGCTCAGGAGTCTGGCATCTCTCCCCCCCCCCCCCCCCCCCCCCCCACCGCCCCGCACTCCTGGAAGTAGCTGGCTTTGGAGAACTGTACCTTGCATCAGAAATTGCTGAAACTGACTGGTCTCTGCTGCTGATGCACTGGGAGGTGTATGCTTGCTGTCTCTCTGTGGGGGGGAATGTGAGTGCAACTCGTCTGTACATCACGTTATTTATCATGTTGAGGGAACCGATCTCCTCAGTCCTGCAGTCCCCACTGTAGGTTCCAGATAATAATGACTCTTGTAACATGGGCTAAGTGCATTACAGTTCCCTCTAGTGGCTGGTTCACAGAGGATAGAAGCCTACTACTGCTAACAGTTGTTGTTAGCTCAAGTGACAGAGGTTGTGGTTTCTGATGCTGGAGGTCCAAAGCTTAATCCCTGTAGATGCTGTGTTTGGCATTGCTTTCTGTGCTACTCCTGAAAACCGCATTTGGTCTTTGAATCTCCACTGGGGATGTGGTTGCTGCTGTGAATTTTCACCAAGTGTTGCAATCTTGTGTTTGCTCCCATACTTCCAGAGCCCTGTCTACTTGCTGTCTTATCTCTCCGCACAAGAGCATTACTATCCAAGGCACATTTTAGGTGCCAGAACTGTGTGTATATTTAAAAAAAAAAAAAAAAACTTATTGGCTAGACAACTCACTAAACAAAGCCAGACACTTCTGCACATTCATTTACATTCCTCTAAATGTTGCTGGAGCAAATCTGCAGCTACCTAAGACTTGTTGGCTGCCATTGCAGGGCCACTTGTTGCCATTACACATCATCTGGGGAGAGCTCTGATCCTCATGCTCTGAAACCCAGGTTCCTGCCACTTGAGTTAAGAGAATCTCCACCAACTGTGCGGGGCCCATGACACACCATTGCATTCTGATTCCATCCAGTAGATGGCAATGGTTTGTATAGACAGAGGTCTCCAAAGTGTGGGGTGTGTGGAGAACCATCTGGGGGAATGTGGTGGGTCCCAGGCCAGCCCCCCCAGGGGCAAGAAGGGAGCACCACCCAGCCCCTCCCTGACCCCAGCTGTGCTCTGGTCTGGCCTCCAGCCGTGGGTCTGGCTCCCATCCTGGCACGCACCTGCCCACATCCCCAGCCGCTGGTCACAGCTCTGTTCCCAGCCCTGGGCCAAGGCTGGAGGCAATGCCAGGAGCAGAGCCACACCTGGCCACAGGCCTGGCTGCTGGTGCCCAGCCCCAGCCTTGGCCCCCTTGCCCCTATCGGCGTCTTTTCTCTCCCCCCTTCTCCCTGAACCACAGCCCTGCTCCCAGCTCAAGGGGGGCGGGGGTGTGAACAGATGTAAAGGGTGTGACCCTCAAAAGTTCAGGGACCGCAGGTGTAGACGCATGAATTAGTCTGGTGTGTGTGTGTGTGTGTGTGTGTGTATAGTATAATATATAATAATGAGGGGAGGGGTAACAACGGAGGAGAGACGTGTTGGAATCTCTCTCTTTTTCTCTGCTTCTGAGAATAAGATGGTGCTGAGCTCCTCTAAAAACCCAGAGGTGGGAGAGGGGTTATACTTGCTATGGTGAGAGAAGTGACCTGTCCGTCGTGTTTAAGGTGAAGCAAACTCCCAGGTTGGAGGGCTCTAAAAGCCCCATGACAAATAGGCCCTATCGAGCTCCATGGCCGTGTCCAGTCTAGTACCAAAGCTACTGGTCTAGTCAATAAGATGCCAGGTTTTGCTGGCGAGTTTCTCCTGGACGGGCCCTTTGGCTGGGCTGTGAGGTGCCTCCTGGGAAATCCCTGAGCCAGCCCAGACTTGCCTCCTGCTAATCCTTCCCCCAAAGTGCAGCTTCCTTTTGCTTATCTTACTAAACACTCTGCAAAGATCCCACATTCCTTCAGGCTGACTTCCATGGAGCCTGGGAGCCTGCGTGACTGGCTATATCCCGCTGTGGCTTGGTGGCCCCTCTGCTCTCTCCAGTAGAAGATGGACACTAAGGGCCCCAGGTTCTTTTGTAGGGGCCAATGGGGTGTGGCTGTGGAAGCCGTTGCCTCGTTAAAAAAGCGACTTGGGCAGTGACCTCTTTTCTGCAAAACTGCTTCTCTTTTGCATTTTCACTTCCGTTGAACCACTTTCTTTGATTAGCAAGGAAATTAGGATTCTTGCCACTTCAATAATTAAATACCCAATTTGGTTAATTTCAGCCAGGCTCCAGCATAAACTACAAAGTGAATATTCAAAATGATGAGGTGCAAACCACTTGGGGATTTCCCAACTTTCTGATTTTTCTCCCCAGTTGCTCCCATGCTTAGTGTTTTCAATCATCTGCTCTCTGTATCTTTTCTTAAACCTTAACTGGCCTTCCTGTTTGCCTGTCCTGCCTTGGTCAGATCAGAGGGCACTAGACTGGGACTCGGTAGATCTGGGTTCAATCCTCAGTTCTGCCACAGACTCAGTGTGACCTAGGACATATCCCATTACTCCTCCGTGCCTCAGTTTCCCCACCTGTAAAATGGGGATAATTCTCCCTTTCTCTCACTCTGTGTTGTCTTTTTAGGTTGTAAACTCTTTGGGGCAGGGTCTGCGCACAGTGGGGCTCTGATCTCTGTTGGCACCTCTAGGCGTTAAGCGTTGCAGTGGCCCCTAAATGTGGTGGTAAATTAAAATAAATAAATTTAATGGAGATATCCCATCTCCTAGAACTGGAAGGGACCTTGAAAGGTCATCGAGTCCAGCCCCCTGCCTTCACTAGCAGGACCAAGTACTGATTTTGCCCCAGATCCCTAAGTGGCCCCTTCAAGGATTGAACTCACAACCCTGGGTTTAGCAGGCCACTGAGAGGCATGGTGCTGTTTTTCGGCTAATATGGTAAACTGAGGACCTGACTGTATGTGGTAAGAATGCCACAGGATTTTTCAAGAGTGGGATGTGGGTGGGGGGAAATCTTGGTGTCTTGGCCAAATTCCAACTCTGATAACTGCTTTTTCCCCTCCCGGAGTTCCCACTGTCGATTCGTTGGAAGGCAGTGTTCTTTGGTCCCTGCAAAGAATGCAGCCTAGTGTTGCTATGTGATCAACAGCTGCTTTCTTCCACGCTGGCAGGGGGGCTCCTTGTGCGTAACTTAAAAGCCTGTTGGGAAAGTGCTTTTGGGATCCTTGAGGACGAAAGCTTGCATTTCTATTGCATTTCCATCACCCCCACCTCTTACCCCCTGATACACACCAGCGTGCAAGCTGCAGCATTTCTTTGCTCCTGCATCCTGGGTACGATCAAACTCTCCCCCCCCCCCCCCCCTTCTGGTAGAGGAGGCAATGGCTGGTGTCCTCAACTTGAGGTCTTCCAGTTGTAAACTATTTGTCGGGTGGAGGAGCCCCAGTCTTGAATCAGGGCCCCCTTGTGCTCAGCACTGAACGAACAAACCGAATCGAGGGCTGACAATCAAAGTAGTTGTGCATGTTGGTGGCCCAGTATCTGTCACTTGCTGCTGAGTCCATTATGTCTCCGTCATCCCATCTTCTTCTTTACATCGCTTTAATCTCCCTCCCTCCCCCATAAATGACAGCAGCCCCATCCCAAGCCAGGGAGAAGAGGCCTTTCTTCCTTCTGTCTCGAAGATTTCCAGCCATGCAGCTAATGCTAGAAAATACAGGTCAATACCACCGATTTAACAAACCTTCCAGAGATTCAACCCTCTTACACCACCCGTGTTCAATAAACCTCCACGTCTTTGGTCCCCCGAGCGCACGCGCACTCACTCACATGTCCCCTTGTCTGCCGTAGCGCTGAAGGATGGAAGAATATACTGCGTTCCCATAGGACGCCGTGTCACGTTGATGGGCTGGAAGTGCATTTTCCATCTAATATTAGTCCCTCTCTCTCGGTCTTGCAGGGATGCTAATTAGCTTAAGTGAACCGGAGGACTGGCTGTGCCTCTGTGACTTTGATTTGTGGCCGATATTCAATTAAAACAAAACACACACACAAAAAAGGCCAAGGTGGCTTTTGCTGAGCTCTGCGGTTCTGAACGCATTATTCCTCTTCGCGCCGTCAGCGAATAATGTCGCTGGGTCTCCGGTCGTCTGGCTCGGCCATTCTTGCGCTGTTCGGGCATGCAGGGAGGCCCGTTTATGACGCTGTCCAAACACACAGAAAGGCTCTGGATTTGGAATAATGGGAATGTGGCTGGCCAGGGTGGTTTAGAAAGGAGAGGGGAGACCGGGAGGCTAGAAAGTATTGAGAGAACAGAACAAAACAGCATCATTCATCTAAGGATTTCACAGGGCTTAACAAACGTTAGTTAATTAAGCCCCTTCCTCCCTGAAAGGTGGCTGTTTATCTCCATTAGTGTAGTCAGGGATGGACATGGGAAGGGGGGAAGTCACGTCACGTTGTCTCTGCTCAAGGTTACACAGCGAGTCTGTGGCGGAGCTGGGAACAGACCCCAGGAGTCCCGATTCAAAGCCCCTGCTCTCACTCCTGCTAGCCGTAGAAGTAGACCCTGTTGGGGACTATAGTTAACTCACAAGTGTCTTGGAGCTGAACGAGTGTGAGGGAGTCTAGTCTCTTGGCTGCTGGAGCCAGAATGCCGAGACTCCTGTAGTGCCAGCTCTCCACAGGTGAATGCTTTGCCTAGCTCATGGAAGCCAGAGATGGGAAAAGACTGTGTGTGGGCTGGCCAGTAGAGGGTTGTCCACCCTTTCATGCTGTTGAGTTGCTGCACAGCAGTGGGAGATGCTACATCTTATGGTCTAAACCTTTTGTCTCCACTTCAATCAGCTTGCTTCAGCGATGTAGGGAGAGACGCCGTCTCCAACCCCTGTGCACGGCCGTGCGTCTCACCCCTGGCCAAGCAGCTCCCAGGCGCGTGTTCCTTAGGCAGGTTGGCCAAGACTCATGGCCAACGGGAGCATCTTTCATTTTAGACTCCTCTCTCGCCCCAACGCCCTCCTGACCTACTCAGGCTGTTTAATATTTCACCAGTTCCTTCCTCTGTCTCCCTCACTCGGGGAGCAGAGTGCTAAGGGGGTGAATGAACGGTGCATTTGTCATGCACCCTTGGTCTAAGTGCGTCTCTAGTTGGACGTAGTCCTTGCCTTTAAACCTTGGATCGACCTTTCTATCGTCCATGTAAAATCCTTGCTGGTACAAAGTGAGGAAGGAAATGGGGGAGAAGTAGACTCTAGGTCTCCCTGTCGCCTCTGGGTAGAAGTAGCAGTTCTGAGGTGGCCTTTGCAGTGGCTCGTATGCAAGACTTCTTATTCCCTCTGAAACCTGAAGGTTGGCTGGTGTTCACTTCTTCCCTTAATGTCCCACTGCTGCTCCTCGGGAATCCGTTCCTCCGGGGTTAACAAAAATAGTTCTCCACAAAGCACTTAGAGCAAACAGGACGTGTAAGTGGTCTAAATAACCAATAGAAAAGCGATAAGGTAATAAGGCCAAGCTGCTAATTAGGGTCATAAAGCAGAACCAAACAGGAGGCTTCAGGCTATATGCACTTAATAAAACTCTCTGTTTGAGGTAGGTGAATTGGGACCTGATCTACAGAGGGATGGGAAGGGATGTGCTGGTTTTTCTTATCTTGAAGTAAATTACAGTAGAACCTCAGAGTTACGAACTGACCGGTCAACCACACCCCTCATTTGGAAGTGGAAGCACGCAATCAGGCAGCAGCAGAGATGGAAAAACCCAACAACAACAAAAGCAAATACAGAACAGTTTTGTGTTAAACATAAACTACTTTAAAAAAAGGGAAAGGTATTTTTTTTTTTTTTATTATTTTAAAAGAAAGGCAAGTTAAGGAAACGGTTGCTGTGCTTGTTTCATTTAAGCAGCATTTTTCTTCTGTATAGTAAAGTTTCAAAGCTGTATTAAGTCAATGTTCGGTTGTAAACTTTTGAAACAACCACCATAATGTTTTGTTCAGAATTATGAACATTTCAGACTTACGAACAACCTCCATTCCCCAGGTGTTTGTAACTCTCTGAGGTTCCACTGTACTTATCTGCTGCACCTTCCTCTGGAGGAACTGCCTGAAATGGACCCCCAATGGAGAATACATAGTTGTCCCAAAGCCACACTGCCTGGCTTACGCAGGAGGTCAGATGAGGCCATCATAATGGCCTCATCTTCTGTTGTTAAGAGCTATGATCTGAGTGAGGGCACTCGATGGTGTTACTGTGTGTGTGTGTGTGTGTGAACACACACACACACACACACACACACACACACACACACACACACACACACACAATCTAGTAGATTTTATTGGCCTAGATCTTTAACAAAACAAACATTGCAATTTCACATTTAAAAAACCTGAGCTTCCTTGCTGCGAAGTGCCAATGGCTGTAAGACAGGTGCGGGGCCAGCTCCAGGGTTTTTGCCGCCCCAAGCGGCGGGGGAAAGCTGCGATTGCGATCGGCGGCACTTTGGCGGTAGCTCCACCGCACCGCTTTCTTCTTCGGCGGCAATTCCGCGGCAGGTCCTTCCCTCCGAGAAGGACCCGCCACCAAAGAGCCCAACATGCTGCCCCAAGCACCTGCTTGCTGGCTGGTGCCTGGAGCCGGCCCTGGGCAGGTGTGGAGGGAGGCAGAGATTGCAAAGCCGCTTGCATCTTGCCTTCGCTTTGCCTATACAGGTAAATGCCAGAACGGCACTTAACTGAAACTCTGGGTTAACCAAAGGTTGGTGGCTTATCCTCAGACGTTCCGCTTCTGCAAAGCTCCTAAACTCTTCAGGACTGAAGCTACCTGATCTAGAGACCAACAGTCTCTTCTTCAGGTTAGTGCCAGGGTTTCTCTCACGTGATATTTGCCAACAATTGCACGGATCATCCTGCTTGTTGCTCTATCTTGCATCCCATCCCCCAAGCTATGATTGTCTTGTCTGTTTAGACTGAGCTTTTCAGGGCACTGGCTGGCTCTTACTGTGTGGTGCATACAGCATGCAGCACAATAGGGCCCAGATCTCAATTGGGATCTCTAAGTGCTATTGTATTTAAGTGCTTCTGTAATTAACTTGCTATCCCGCAGGCCCTCATAAAACCAGGATTTTGGTATTGCTAACACGGTGTCAGTCAGAACGGGGACTTGTTTCCATTTTAAACAATATTAAATCAATTTTCTGAATGTTTAAGCAGCCTCGAACCTGGTTTCTAATCTCTCCCTGGTCTCCTGCACTGCCTGCATCGCTCAGATCGCATCTATATTTACTGCATTTTTGTGGGCTACAATAAAACTCCGCATAACCAAATCTCATTACAGACAACAGATTAGCATATTATTTAACATGAGCAGTGAAGAGTTCCTGTTGTCCTACATCTTCAAAGCAGAAGTTGCATGAAATGACCAAGAAAATACCCAAAGTGATTTACAATCTGTACAGACTGTGTCTTCCCAGAATAATAAACTTGCCTGATTTACATGGCTAAAGAAACAGCTGGCAGCACTCGTTAAGAACATAGAAAATCAAATGATCTAACTGGAACCATAATGTCTGATTAACATACACGGAGTCAGAGAGAAACCAGGCTCCCAACCCCCATGTAAGGGGAGTATTATCCCCAGTTCGGAAAAGTCCAGAGGTTAAGACCAAAACATGGCGTGGAGCTTGGATGCCTCAATTTTTGGCTGCCCAGTTACAGACCCCTTGGACTGGTGTGTGTGGTTTTTTTTTTGTTTGTTTTTTTTTTAAGTGTTGTGCATCTGTGCTGACCTCCAGTGGGAACTGCATTCTCCCATATAGGTTCTTATACAGCATGAACAGTATTTGTTCGTATAGAGCTGTCCCTCTGAAGTGTCTCAAGTTAGGCATCTGACCACCTTTGACCCAGGGTCACAAAGTGAATTGGTGGCAGGAAGGGGATGAACCCCAGAAATTTTCTCATTCCTGGCTTTAACCACTAGCCAATGTGGTGGCGGAGGGATGTGTGTGTGTGTGTGCGTGAGAGGAAATGCCAAAACCATTGGTTTGCTGAAAAGGGTCACATAGCACGATACCCAACTCAAACTTCAACTGTACTCCATCCCTGAAGGCACAGGTGGCAATAGAGGCCAAGTCTACCCTATAAACGTACAGTGGTATAACGGTGTTGCTCAGGGGTGTGAAAAATCCCCCGGTGTAATAGCGTCTTCACTGGAGCAGCTGCACCGCGGCAGCGTTTTAAGTGGACCCTTGTCCTAAGAGGGGTGGCGCTATTGCTCTGAAATATTTACGCATGCTGCCTGAGCTGGGGCTGGCCACGCACAGTGGCACAACCTGCCATCTCCCAAGAGAAACTGGCTGTTATCCACAGGTCCCTCCCTGCCCATCCCACATGATGAGGATTGCTGCCTGGGATGGAGTCAAAGGCAACTGAAGGGAGGCACGTGCGATCAAGGTGCGTGTACATTACCACCCCATCCCTCTCATCCTGGAGAGGGAAGGACGGGTGTTAGTTTGTTCTTTGGGGGCATGCCTATCTCGTGAGGGCTCTTCCTTCCTTTTCTCTTGCCATCTCTGCAAGAGAAATCTCTCTCCAGGCTCCTGGACCGGGTGCTGTCTGCAGTTTACATTCACTGCCCCCCATCCACCTCCCCATGCACCTTTCTGGATTATAAATCTTCACCTCCTCTTGCACTAAAGGGCTGCCGCCCGGGCCTCTAGCCAGCACTGCATTCCAGTCATAGCTTAGGCAGGTATATTGCAGTGATAAATGGTGCGTGTAGCTTTGGGGCATGATCTCCACAGAGCAGCCAGGTCTGGGAGGAGGCTGCACTTAGAGTGTGGGGAACGGGGAGCTGTTCCTGGGGGCTGATTTGAACCGTGCAAAGGTGGCCTTGATGGGAACAATGTGGGAGACGGGATGGCATGGGCCAGCAGCGGGGATTGAAGGTGATGCTGGGAGCTTGGCTGCAGGAAGTCCCAGTTGGGTGAAGGGACTGTGGTAGCTTTGTGTTCCTTCCCTGCCCAATGGGGCATTGCTGACCGTCCACTCATCCCTCTCTGCCTAACCCCCCAGGAAGTGGGGACCCCATGTGAGTGGAGAAAGGGTTTTGCTGCAGCTCTGTCGTTGGGAGGGTGGAGGGGCAGGACAGACTCCTGTGTATGAGGAGAGAAGGGGCAAGGCTGACGCTGAGCATGGGAACTTCCCCCCCCCCCCCCCATTGCAAAGCTGTCTAGCTGGTGGCAGGAGAATTGAACAGTGGAGTCTTTCCACCTGCCGGGGAGCCTGGATCCCCGAGTATAGCCCACATATTACTGCAGGCAAGTCTTAAACTGGGCCCCTCCTGGTCTGCAAGCCTGTTAGGGTGGCAGTGACGAAGCCATGCTGTCATTCCTCTCCTCTGAGAGTAGTGACTTTTGAGAAGGCTTCCCCCCCCTGCCCCCGCCCCACTTCCTTGCGTTAGCATTAAGGTAACACAACTGTCAGGACAGTGTAACCAGGAGGGGGACACGCCAGCCTGGGGATGCTGAATCACCTCCAAGCTCTCCGGTCCAGTTTCAGAGACCCCAACAATTCGCTATAAACATCTGAACTCCAGGGGATACTTCAGCTGAACCTGCTAAACAGGGCCGAGTTGGGTACTTGATCCAGTCAAGAGTCCTCACCCGACCTCCCAACTGACTAGAAATCTTCTCTCTGCGCTGACAGTTCCCCTCCAAACTTCCTCATGGATGTCCTTTAATCCAGGAAATTAGCCAGATCTCCGATAATGGATGCTGTGGTGTTCTGCTTGTTGCCAAAAGATTAAAGGAGCTTTGATTGCAGCAAGTACAGTTCCTGATTCAGGTTCTCTGGCTTTGTTCCTGTTTGTGGTTGCACAGCCTGGCTTTATGCTGCGGTGACTGCTGTTGGGTCTCTCTCCCTGGACCTTAGCGCTCTCTGTCAGCTGGCTGACTTTTGAAGGTGCTGGGGAGGGGAAGAGGGGGCCAGATCACTTCTTGGAATCTGCTGGAGATCTGATCTCGTGCAAGCAGAGGATGTTAGCGTTCCGTGTGGACGGTCTGATAGGCTGTGGTGAGATGTCCAAGAGCAGCTGGTAGAGATCAGTGCAGGAATGGTTGGGTGACACTGAATGTCCTGCGTTATGCAGGAGCCAGGCTGAATTGTCCTATGGCCCCAGAATCGGAGTCGGGTCGTGTAATTCTTGTGGGTGTGCGCTCAAGGAACCACCGCCCCTTTCCTAAAGAAAGGACCTCCTGGTCTAGTGCTGCTTAGGGGAGCTGGCATGTTGAAACTCGGATTGTAGCCCTGATGCTAAGTGGGATTTCCCCACTTTAAATGTAAAGATTGGGGGCAGGGGGAGAGTGGCTCATCAGGCTCTTATTTTTTTAACAGGACTTTCCAAAGTGCTGTAGGAGGAGCAGGCAGGTGTGTTTCTGCAGCTGAAGGTGGTGAGGTTATAGAGTGCCCCCCGGGCAGCACAGTCCATGGGCACTACCGTGCTGCATAATCATTGGCAGACCAGGAAGGTGTTTATCCAGCAGGTCACACCAGTCGGTAGCGTCTCTGGCAGCAGGTCAGGATGCAGGGAGCTGGAACTCTTGTGACTTTGAGCGAAGGGATCTGTAGCATCCTCCCCTGAGTTTCCTCTCCTAGAATGTTCTGAGCAGCTGTCCTGGAGCTGCCAGCTCCTCCAGCCTGGAGTGAACCTTACACAAAACCACCTGATCTACAGGGTCAAGTTATCTGGTCATCCTACCTTCAACTGCAGCCTCCTTTTTCTGTCCCCTCCTCCAACCACCCCCCACCGCCCCCCAAAAACCTTGAGAAATTACTTGCCAGTCATACATGTGTGTATCTTCCTGCTGACTTGTCTGACTGAAGGCCCCGGAAACACCCAGGGAACTTGCATCTAAACTCTGATTTCACCTCTGACCTCAATCTACACATCCCGATATGTTGCTGTTTTCCTTCTCAGCTTTGAACCAAACCCTTTCTGGGCAGTGTTGGCTCACTCCTAATAGAATGCATCCCCTCCCTTCCTGGAGTGCCGTTAATGTCTTGAGAGGGGTGGCCTATGGGTACGGCGGGGGATATGGACGTGCTCTGAAGTGGGGGAGCTTTTTTGTAGCTGCAGCCTGCTGTACCCCCCGCCCCCCACACCTGGTTTGGGGTTTGCTTTTATCTCTCTGGCTTCTATTGTGCTTCTTGCCTGCACTCGCTCTGATGGGAGGAGGCAACCATAGTATTCCTGGGGTGCCAGCCCTTGGATTTGGGGATGCTCATGTTGCAGCTCCCCAAGCAAGACCCCAGGGAGGGGCTTCACAGTGGCATGCATTGGATTATAATGGACTTCAGGACTCCGAGAGAGCGAGCAACATAGATCTTGTGACAAAGGCATTGCATTAGAGCTGGTTGGTTACTTTTGTATTTCAGTATCCGTTAGGAGCCCCAGTCACGGACCAGGACCTTGTTGTGCTAGGCACTGTACAGACCGAACAAAAAGGTGGATTTCTTAGTGCATTCGTCCTTGGGATGGACCCGCATGCTAACGCTAGAATGTCACCTCTCCCTGAGAGTGAAGGTGTGTGTGTGTGTTGGGGGGCGGGGGGGAGAGTTTTAGTGTGGGCAGTGGCTGAATGTAGCCCATCTTTCCTACTGTGTCAGATCCACTTGTGAGTAGCTGTGTGCTGATCAGTGGTGGAGAATGAGGGGTTAGCTGTCCTCCACTTATTTATTATGGGCAACCACAGAATTTGCAGGCCCCAACAGAGATCCGAGTCCCATGAGAGACGGTTCCTGCCCCCAAAGACTTTGCAATCTAAAATTCTTGTTCCATATGCTGGCAGGTTGGGGTGTGTGTGTGTGGTGGTTTTTTATGGATTGCAGGCGTGTGTGTGTGTGTACACACATACATATATATATATACATAATATAACCTCTTGGGGAACCCAGCGCAAGTCGTCCTGATGTGGTGTCTTGCTGCGATATTTCTCCATTCTGTTCGTTCATGTTGTGTTCCTTCTGTTCATATCTGAAAGCTTTACAAGTGGATGAAGTTAGGATTTAAAATTGTTAGGTAGGGAGTTAGCTGATCCCACAGAAGCACAGAAGGAGACTAGAACTGAGCTTTGGAGGGCTGTGTAAATGCAGGGAAGGACTCCGCAAAGTTGGCCTCTCTCTGCCGCGTTAAACTGATCCTGGCAAGAGCTTAGCCGGACCAAGAAATACATGCTTTAGACATGCTCTGATTCCAGTCTTGCCTAGGAGCCAGGGAAGGGGGCTCTGAGAGGAAGTGACCTGATGAAATCCTTGTTCTTGTGAGCACACGAGGGGTGTGTGGGGGTATGTGTGCGTGTGCGCGGCAATCTGATGCTTTCAGAAGTGCATCCTACCAGCAGGAGTGCTGCTTCTGGTACCTCCTTTTGGTTTCCTGTCCAGTTCCTAGTTGATCTAATTAGATTTTCCCCACACACACACACACTTCCAAGTGGAAAAGTGGTGTCCGTTTTTACTGCAATTCTGTTTGAGGCTCATGTAAGCTTTTTATCCAAGTCCCGGAGATGGAGATGGAGAACCACATGGTGCCAGAGTCTAGCAGCTGTTTAAACTGATGCTGTTTTATCTATGCAGCAATCTAGGAGGGGTGCAAGCCCAGACTGGCCTTCTATGTGGGAAACTCACTTTGAAGGCAACATCCTTCCTTCACGGTGGGAGGGCAGACCCTCCTGTTGCTAATTCGGGCAGCACCTGTGCCTTTTCTGACCGTATCTCTCTCTTGACGCTGCTCCAGCCATGGTAACTGGCAGGACGGGGTGGGCTGGGTTCCAGTCTTGGAATGGCTGCAGTGGTCCTTGTGACTTTTGAAGCACTTCACCTCCGTATCTGTTTCCCACGTTGCTCCTCTAGACGTTCGAATGTCCCAAAACTTTAACCTTTGTGTGCGGCGGAGCGCGACGTCTAAGGGGAACACGTGGGGCAGGTAGTCTGTGACGTCGGCCCGTAATGTAGGGGGGCCTTGTCCGGGAGAGGTCTCTGCTGCCCAGCAAGCACTCCTGCTGTCTGGGGTCTCTTCCCAGCAGCTTGGAATGCAGCTGCTGCCTCTCCCACGGGCTCTTCCTTTAATGCTACGTACAGCAACCACCTCCAGTTAGCGCCCTCCTCTAACCTGGTACCTTGCTATCCTTCCTCTCTCTCGCTGGCTGGTGCCGCCTCGGACCCACAGGAGGGAACAAGCACTGCACTTAAACACACGTCTTTGCAAATTGCATTGTGAAACCCTGTTGTTCCTCATCACTTATTGTTCTGCCAGCCATTCCACCGCAAGCAGCTAGCCCCTGCAGCCCACCTGCGAGCCAAGCAGGCCCCGCACAAGACAACGAACAAAACACCGTGTTAGATAAGGGATGTTTCAATGTAATAGATGTGTGGGGGCAGGCGGGGTGGATTCGGAGGGGACAGATAGGACCATGCTATCCAAACAGGGAGCCTCAGACCCCCGAGGCTTGGCTACTGAACGCTGTATCCTCCTCCTCCTTATAGCTGGGCAAACTGAGGCAGAAAAGCTGTGACTTGATCTCAGAGGAAATCGATGTGAGGGAGTTCCTGGCTCAGAGACCCATGCTCGCTTCACTTGCCCCACACTGCGCAAGGTTTGGAAGTGGGTTTGGGGCGGGAGGAGTGTCCGGCACACTTTGTGCTCCAGATAATAGAAACTGTCCCAGCTCAGCCCAGTGGGGAAATCACCGAGCACGCTCCAGGGGGCCGCTCTGCAGCCGGCTGTCTTCACAGCACTATTTGACTGCCCTGTGGTTTAGTGAGTGGCTGGAACTCCTCCAGACAAGTAGCCGGGTCAGCTGTGGGCTTTGTTTAACAGATCTGCGGAGGAGGGAGCGCTCATGTACCCAAGGTATTTCCCAGCCCCCTACACCCGCCTATTGCATTCTTTGGCAATGAGGTTGGCTGCAAACAATGGCACAGGGATGCATGCCCCTATCAGGGGTGATGTAATGCTGGCTGTGGGGAGGAATCCATTCTCCATAGGTTGCAGTTTATCTCTGGACGCCCTGTAGGGTCAGTTTCACAGGGGCTGGATTAAGTCACTTTCTGGGTGCCAAATTGCTGGAAGCTCTTTAACTCCAGGGTCTGGGTGGCTCTCGGGGCCGTTGTGCTTTGATTTTTTTTCACCGCAGCAGGCCCAGTTACAGGTAGCGGAATGCGGCTGCTCCCCCATCTTTTAGTTCCTATTGCGGGGCTATTGCAGGGCCGGCCCTTTCCGGCGGGGAGGGGTCTGAGCAGCGAGCTGCATGGGGGCAATACGGGATTGGAGTGGAGGAATGCGTGTGCCATGGGGGACCCAGGGCTGGAGTCGCAAGAGGTGCAGCAGAGCAGGGTTGAGCTTTGGCCAAACTCCGTTTGTGTGGGACAGCAGCGGGAGGATTGCAGCTTTCCGGGAGAGACTAACGAAGCCCGAGAGTCCTTCGCGTCCCTCCCACCACCCCCAGCTTTGTGTGCTCTGCTCCCCCCCCCACCCCCCATGGTGGCAGGGCTCCAAGTGGCATGTTTATTGGAAGTGTGCACATCAATCACCCTGCGAGCAGGGTCCGTGTCCCACTGCCAGGCGCTTCTTCCCTTTCCCAAGCTGGCGCCAGCTGTAAAGAATCCATCGGTGCTTTCCGTTGGGCACTAGTTCAAAGCAGTCGGGAACTGCCAGTGCTGTCCCTGTGCTCGGGGTAACCTCTTCATCTCGCTAGGCAGGGAGCCTGTCTCTGCTCCGGGCCCCTTTTGCCAGTGCTTAATTTATAATAAACGTGGTGCTGGGGCTCAATCAATTTTTTTTTTTTTACATTCATAACTGATGCCGTAAGCCTAGAGGTGCCGGGGCTCAGCTCTGGCAAGCCCAGACACAAATTAAGCCCTGCCTTTTGCCGCCTCTCACCGCGGCCCACCATTGCTTTGCAGAGACCTGCAGCTCCGAGTGCATGTGCAAGCTGAATTTATGGCCTACAGGGGTGTTCTCTGCTCTGTCGGCTGGCACAGAGCGCCTGCCCTCCTCTCTTGCTCTCCCATTGGCTACAGAATCTAGGTGGGGAAAACCAGAAGCATTAATGCTCATGGATCCGGTCACTAATGGCTCGGATCCCCCTGCTGTTGGCTTAGAACCAGAAAAGCATCGGACTGCTGGGGATTTGGGGAGAGCGGGTGCCTGGGAACACAGCTCTGTTACAGGCTAGATTACAAACCTCTCACTCCACTGGTTAAATTAGAGGCAGTTCCAGAGGCTGGATTTCTAAACTGGACATTCCAGTGGTGACTGCTTCTAACCCACCGCTGCTGACCCTCGGGCATGTGTGGCTCTGAGACCCTTCACGCTGGGAGCTCCTCCCAAGAGAAGACCCCTCAATGTCTCACTATTTCTGTTACTTTGTTTCTCTCTCTCTCTCTCTCTCTCTCTGTCTTCCCATGGGGAAGAGAACATCTGGGATGGATGGAACCCTTCAGGGCTCAAGGGGTCTCCAGCTGGTCTTTCGCTCATGTGAACTTGGAAAGGTCTCTCAAAGCACAGGGCTGTTCAAACCTTGGCACGTCTCCTCTGCTTTTCACCCGCTTTCTGGCCCCTCTTCCCTTGTGCTGGTTATGATGGAGCCTGGCCCTGGTGGACCATGTATGGGACAGGGACACTGGATGTTCAGGGGAGGGCCCCGAATCAGGCTTATAATGGAAACGCGATGGCTGCTCTGGCGTGAGGGCTGTCACTCCGCCGTGCATTGTGTTGTGTCTCCCTTATCCGTGTCTTTGGTCTATACAGCGACTGAGCTCTCTGGATAGCTACACGGGAAGCGTAAAGGCCTCTTCTCCTGAGGGCAGTTGGACTTTCTGAATGAGCGGGGAAGTCTCTGTCCTGAGCACAAGGCTTTTGCTCCTGGAGCTGCAACAGCTTGTCTAATAATTTTTGTTTGTTTGTTTCCTTTTCCAGTTAGGTAGAAATCTTTCCCCAGCCTGCCTTTGCTGCAGTCATGCCTGCTCTGCTGTGCCCTGCTGGCCAAGCAGATTTCAACTGGGGGAGAGGGTGGTCTTAGAATCAGAAGAACCATCAAACAGCTCTAGGGGCTTAACTTGCAGCCAGGAGAGTGGAGAACAACTGATCTCCAACTGTGGTGTATTTTAAACTGTGGTAAAATTGTAGGCCATCACTCTGAATTTCAGGGGTTTTCCTGGTCCTGTTGCAGGCTGGGGGGCTCTGGAGGGAAGTGTGTGATTTGCGCCTACCAGCAGTCACTCTGCAGCCAGCCAGCTTAGAGAAAGGTGGGGTGAGTTGTGCCGCTGTGTGTTTAGGGAGCAGCCTGCTTTGTCTTGCTCTGGTTTGGGTTTCCTGTGAGTTGTTCTGAATTCTTTCTGGAAGGTTACAAGGGTGGTGTCATGTTGGCAGGGGTGGGCCCACAGCATTCTCGGGAGTATCGGCATGTCTGGTGTGCTGGGAATGTGCCGGTGGCCACCCTAGAACAGATCCCGAGTTGTTTCCCTCAACCAGGAGGAAGTGAAATATCAGTGAGAGCTCATGTCATTTCCAACCCCCATAAAGGGCTCCCCAAGGCATTAGGGAAAAAAGCGAAATACAAACACTAAATCCTGGAAACACCCCTAATCTCTACCTGCTATTCCCCACCCAGGGGGGAGACCAGAGATGGAGTAAATCTAGACTTCTGCCTCCACTTCCTAGTATGAGAATCTGCTGCATGGTATTTCATGAGCCTTTCACCTCTCGTACCATGTCCCTCTGCCTCCCTCCCTTCCCTCTATCTACCTGTGTCTGAATAGCATGAATCAACAGTGAGTCACAATACTAATAGCAGGGAAATCACCCAGGAGTCTGAAGGGCAGCATGGGCTGGAAGATA
Organism: Trachemys scripta elegans; assembly: GCF_013100865.1. Taxonomy (NCBI): domain Eukaryota; kingdom Metazoa; phylum Chordata; order Testudines; family Emydidae; genus Trachemys; species Trachemys scripta. The sequence goes on along the minus strand of NC_048316.1, from coordinate 8,886,067 downwards.
GGGCTGCAGAATGGGAGCTGGGAGACCAGAGACCTGGTGCTTGGTCTGCTAGGAGACCTTGGGTAAATCACTTCCTCTCTGTACAGCACCTAGCATGGTGCCTGTAGATGCTACTGGAATACAAATAATGCAATAATCCATCCAGGTCCCCCTCCTTCCCAGGTATGACTGAACCCTCAGACAGGAGATGGATCTAACTTTAAGTTACTGTGTGAGATTGTTCTCTGTCTGGGTGTGCGTCTGGCCTCTGAATGCAGGCAGGAGGCATGAAGGAGAAGGAAAAAGCATGTTGCAAGAAGTAAAACTTCCTCTGATTGCCTTGTGCTGGGGGGGGAAGGGGGGGGGGGAGGAACCGCGCTTTATCTGTGTAGGCTGTTCATCTTGCCCTAATGATCTTCGCTTCAAGAGGGAAATAGACCCTGCTCCCTCCCCTCTTAGCTCCATGCTGCAGGCTGGCAGGATGGGTGGAATGCAGCCGGCATCCTGATGAGTCTCATTCCAGTGTCTGCCTTGGCATGCAAGTGAGGTGCCTAGACAAGGTCGGCAGTGCCTAGCGTAACGGCTCTCTCTCCCTGCCCACCTGCAGAGCAGGGAGGGAGGGGCGGTGTACAGACTGGGAGGAGAAGCTGGAAGAGGTAGATTCTTGCATTTCTCCCACTAAGAGGCCCTCTCGAGGAATGTTTGCCTGTTGTATGCAAACGGCTCTTTGTTTAACCTGTTCTGGCATGCGCCTTGGTCAGGTGGATTATCCTAAGTAGTGGAATGCCAGCTATGCATCTCCTTAGAGTTACAAAGGCCTCTTGTCTCCCCAGCCAGCCGGGTAGCTCTGGAAAGAGGTGGCTATTGGTGCACAAACAGTGACCAGGTGGCCATTCTGCCCTGGGTGGCATCCTGAAGGCAGCTCAGGTGGTGAGTGATCTAGGTTGGCCCAGGAGTTAGGGGGCTAGCCTGGGAGTTAAAACACCCAGGTTCAATTCCCTGTTCTGCTGTAGGCTTCCTGTATGGCTGTGGGTGGGCTTCCCTAGCTCCCGGGGGTGGGGAGGCATGGAGATAATATGGTAATGGAGCCCATAGAAGTAGTTTCTGTGGCAGGGTGGATCAAGCAGCCAGACGGGATGGTGTGTGCCTTGTTGGGGATGCCGGCGCAGGCTCTGAGTCCTGGCAGTTTTCAGGGCTGGTGTGTGGTGGTGAGACCGGAGGAGGGAGGATATTCTGTCATTGCTCGTTGGTGACACATGTCTGAAGAGTGGAAGGTCGCCGTTCTCTGTGTGTGTGTGTGTGTGTGTGTGTGTGTGTGTGTGTGTGTGTGTGGGCATCTCCTAATGAGTCTCCCCCTTCCGCGGTCTCATAAAGGAGTTTTAATCTCTCTGTGGAAAGGGCTGCTGGTGATTTTCCACTGCCATCCGGGCTGGGGTGCACGTGGCACAGTGCTGCACTGTTCTCTGCGGGAAGCAAAAGTTGCAACTTCTAATCCAAAAATTCCCTCCCTCCCCCCAATTCAAGCTGATGCTGAAATCCTGTATTCCCATACTTGCTGCCCTGGAGAGGCAGGGCTACTATCCCTGCTCTCTTTAACTGGGGATGTGATCCACAGCTGGGTAATTCATTGCCTGTGATTTTGTTCCAACTGATGCCTTTACTCTTGAAGGGGCTAGGAGGTGGGGAAATCCTGTGAGGCTATCAGGCCTGCAAGTGCCCTGCTGCCAGGATGCATGGCCCTCAGGGTCCATGGCACATGCTTCCCCATCAGACCCCATGAGCGAGTCCCGTCTAGCATGGAGGAAGTACCTCCAGGAATAATTCCTTGGAGAACATTTTGGAAAGTGGAAAAGAGTCATTCCTGCTCTTGTTACTTGTGACAACCTGTGAGCTTGTAGGCTACAGCATTGCGTTACGAGATCTCCCATCAAGACTTGTCCTTGTGAATGCTGCCCATTCTCCTAGGTGTGGTCTGCTGCCTGGACCTGACAACTCTGGGGAAAGCCAGACGTAGGTGCAGCTATCTCCAACTGCTCGGCCATAGCTTTGGTCTGGGCTCTTACTAGAGCTGAGGAGGAGGAACTGTACAGCATGGCTTAGTGGATCCCCATCCCACCAAGTAGGGAAAGAAGGTTGGTTTCCTTCCATTCTGGGGCTAAAGAAGAATTCTAAGGTCTCTCAACTTCCTGCCCTAATAGACTGTGGGGACCTTCAGAGAGACTTGAATGACCACCTGCCTTCAGCCCATCACCAGACTCCAGCCCAGTCCTCTGCTGACCTCCTTGGGGTCTAGACGTGGAAGGGCTTGTCTTGGGCGCTCTAGCTCCAGCTTTGCACACATTCAACTGGAGCCTTGTGACCACAGTGAAGCAGTTCCCTCAAGTCAGCTGCGTGTGGCTTAGCAGCAGTGGCATTTTGGCCATTTGAAAGTGCTGGGGTAGGATAGTCTGGTGGCGTCTCTTCCCTGTAGATGTGCAGGACTCCCTTAGCTGAGACTTATGGTCTCTCCAGCTTATGGAGCCAGCTGAGGTACCAAGAAGCGGCCTGCTCCACAGGGGTGTGATGACCAGCCTCCGCAGGACCTCTTCCAGGCAGCCCTCGATGGGGAGAGTGGGGCAGCTAATACAAATCTGTAGGGAGCCTGCTGCCTCTTGTGAAAATCCAGGGAGCTGCTGCACCATAGGGTCATTTCATCCTGCTTCTGTGCTGAATAGAATTCCCGTGCTGCCGCCGCCGGGCTGGCTATGGCTTTGACGGGCCTCCTGAATTCATACCCCCACCCCCCCAGTACAGTCCTCTCTCTCACCAACCCTGTGAATTCTCCTCTTCCTGCCAGATTTCCCCCCCTTTTTGTTTTGCCTGGGGGGGGGGGGGAAATGTTCTCCCGCAGCAGCCCAGACTATACAGGTGGTGCCTCATTTGTAGTCTGCAAGTTTCAGTCCCGTGTCCTTATCTCCCCTCCCCATCATCTCTAAGTCTCTTTTGAAGACAAGGGGTGGGGGGGGGAACAGGAGGGGCTCACGCTGAGGCTGGGAAGAAAGGTGGCATTGTGAGGCTGGCTCATCAAAGCGGAAAATGGCTGGCTTGAGTGCGTCATCTGCCACGCAGGCCGTCCCCTTCTCACTGGACAGCCCGTGTGGCTGGGCATCGCCAGCGGGGCTGCCACAGGATGGGTCTTGCTTCTCAAGCTGTGCCAAAACATATTTCTTTGGAGCGTCTCTTCCCCTCCCTCCCGCCCCCCCCCCCCTTACAGTTTGGCTCCACAGCACCGGGGGTGTGGGGAGTGGCCCCAGCGCAGTGACACTAACTCTTTCCAGGTGAGGGGCTATTTGTTCGCTCTGCAGGGCCATGTGCCTCTGTGCCCAGGTTCCTGATCCGACGGGTATGTCGGTCCCCGTTTCCCACAGATGCGTTGTTCCCCAAGAACAAGCGGTGTTCTGGCACAGGGCTGGGAGGTAGCTGTTTTGAACCAGAAAAGCTGGTTCTGGTGGCTTGCCCCCAGTACAGATTCTCATCCTTTTATAAGCCAAGCCAGTGCCTAGAACCATCCTCTGAAGCCTGCCTCAGGAAACCTGCTGAATCCCTGTGTCTGTAGAGAGCTGCCTTGTAAATGACCCAGGGACTGGACACCTCTGACACTTGGATGGAAAGCACTTCAGAAGTGTTAACTTATTTATTGGCCCCCTGTTCCAACCCTAGCCCAAGTCTGTAGTGCTCAAAAGTTACCCGTGCAAAATGGTTTTGGCCTCAGACCTAGATGTCTGAGGTGACTTAGGGCCCAGGGGTTGTGGTCTTTGCCCATGACACCTAGGCGGGTACAAGCATAGAGGGTAGAAAGGTTTCTATGAATCGATACAGACCATAGATCTTGGGCAGTGGAGAGGGCTGGAGGGGAGGAGACCTGCTTAGAGGCTATAGCAAAGAGGATGAGTTAGGAACTGGGTTCTGTTCTTGACCTTGAGCCATGGTCTACACTTAAGAACTAGATCAAACTAGCTATGTAGTTCAGGGCTGTAAAATAAACTTTGATCTAACTTTGGGTTGATCGAACTCCTGGTGTAGACGCAGCTAGATTGACACGATAATTCTTAACTTGATTTAGCTGCTGCTGCTCAGGGAGGTGGATTAACTGCATCCATGGCAAACCTCTTCCATCGACTTAGGAAGGGTCCTCTAAGCTATGGGGCTAGAGTGGCACTAGGATGACTAAACAGTAAGTGCGAAAAATCGGGATGGGGTGGGGGGTAATAGGAGCCTATATAAGGAAAAGCCCCAAATATCGGGACTGTCCCTATAAAACTAGGACATCTGGGCACCCTAAGTGGCACAGATGCAGCCCCCAGAGCTGTGCCACTATAGGGTGGACGTGTCCCGAGTCTGCCAGTGAATTGTGTGACCCTGGGCCATGTTTCTACTTCCTCTTTTGTAAAATGGATATGGAGGGTGTTTTCCAAAGCACCTAGGTGGTTTAGGAACCTACAGTCACTGACTTTCAGTGGGATGTACGCTCCTAAATGCCCAATGGGTAAAACTTCCAAAACCGTCTATACTTGCATACCTCACGAGGGATTGGGAAGGCTGGTTAGTGTTAGGCAACATATTTTTATTTCATTAAATATGCTTTGACATCAATGACAAACTTTTCCGGGGGAAAAATGCATAGGTAAGATTCCCAGATAGCGGCTTAAGCGTCACACGTTCATTTATGACCCACGCTTCCTGCACTGTCTGCGTGAGTGATGGACTTTATCTCGCTGTCAGGAGAAGTGTATTGGAGGCCAGTCTCCCGTTGTGCTGTGGGACAGTGCAGCACGAGATAAGGTCGTGAGAGGAAGCTGTCCTTGCACGGGAACTGCCACCCGTTGAGTGGAAAATGAAGCTTTGTTGTGTTGGCTTGGGTGGTGCACGTTGCTTGTGACATGGTCAGGAGAGGTCTGTAATGACGTCTGTTGGAGTGGGGTTTTTTGGGAATGGAAAACATCTGCAGAGAGTTATTCCATGAACGCATGTGGCCCGTCTTTCTTCCGTGGAACTAATTTTTTTTCTCTGTTCTATCTGAAAGAGGCACCCTGCTGTGATGTCTTCTCTTTACCCCGTATAGCTCCTCTATGTTGAGCCATTTAGTGGAACTTCAAAGGTTGGACTCTCACTCATGCTTCAACCAGGGATGTGTGTGGCCTTTTGAATTTTGGTTCTGAGTTGTTCTATCGTTGTGGGCAACAGAACAGAGGCCCCATTCAGAGTGGGTGCCAGTTGCACTTCAAGACGCACTGGGCTTGTCCCCTGTGTCCGGAAATAAGCTGTAAACCCTCTCTTGGTTTTTAACTTGACTGGAAAATGTGGTCAATACTCTTCCAACCTGGGGCCCAGAGTTTAAAGAGTTACTAGTGACACCTTAAAAGGGGCCTGATATTCAGAGGCCAGGGGTAGGACACTTCGTGTTGATGATGCTCTTTTTAAGGTGTCTCCAACTGGATGCTCAAAATCACTAGTTGAGCTAGAAAATCTCGTTTTGATGCGAAGCTCCAGCTTGTGGCATCAAAGGAAGGCGAATTTGAATAAATCCCAGGGCTTGTGTGGCAACCAGGACAGCCTAACTCTCAGGCTCTCCCTTCTTGTGCCTTCCACAGTCCTGGGCTCGTTGGCTGAGGATCAGGAGGGGCACGCAGGAAACATTAGATGCATTTAATGGCCCTGGGCTGCAGCATTGGCCATCTTCCTGACAGGCAGCTTTCCATGCCCTGGGGAGGAAAGGGCTCAATTCCAGATGCGTGTTTTGACTCGCTTAATTGAAGCCTGGAAGTTCTGGAGCAGTGAAGCGGGGCAATGTGAACAAGTTTACGGCTCGCCCCACCTTACCTGCAGGCAACATTCTTTATGCCGGGATTCACACTCAACACCCAGGCTCTGCTACGGCTCACCTGCTGCCTCGTTGGCTTTTCCCAGATGAGGCACTAGATGGGCTTGTGGCTCAGCCTGGCATGTTCTGCTGTCGAGATAGTAGCTGCCTTTTGTCCTTCAGCTTCCTTCTCTGTGCAACCCACCATTTGGTGGTTCCGTGGTGAACTGCATTGGTTACATGCTCCCAGTCGGGAGGCATGCATGCTGTTCGGGGCTGCCAAAATCCCTGGTGGTGGACTGCGACTTGAGAGACCTGGGTTTATTTCTCTGGGACGCTACGGGCAAGTCATTTAATCTCCCTTGCCTCAATCTCCACCTGTAATACAGGGATAATGAATCCTTTTCTCCCACCCTTTGTCTGTCTGGTCCAGTTAGTCTGTGAGCTCTTTGTGGCAAGGACTCTCTCACCTGTGTGTCTGTACAGCGCCTGGCACAATGGGGCCCTGATCTCTGTTAGGGCCTCTAGACTTCACCTGCATATTAATAACTTAATAAAGGGGAAATGGATGACTTTATTCTGTATTACAGGGGTGGCAGGATCAGTTTCTGTGGGGAAGAGAGTCTCTCCCTCTTCTGCCACCACCCTCCCACATTTCGACCTCCCAGCCCTCCCATGCTCTTAGACTTGTTTTGGGAATTTTTCCATTTCCCTTCCTCACCCACCCAGTCACCCCTTACATTGAAGCCTTTCATTTCTCTCCTTTTTCTGTCTGCTTCTCTTGGTTGGGTGTTTCATTCCTCTCTTTTCTGCCAAGGCCATGCGGGAAGGAGCGGTGCAGGTGGGCTGTGGTTGTTCCTGGAGAGTGCACACATGCTTCACTCCTCCGTGCAAAGGGATCAGTCTCCCACAACGATCCTAGCTCAACCTGCCTCCCTCCTCAATTTCACCCTGTAGCCTTGATTCCACTACTGTGTTGCATCCGCTCCTGCTAGCCTGGAGGCCGCATGCACTCCCTAGGTAGGTGCTGGGTTAACTGGTGTAAAGAGGGAAGGCTCTTCCTCTCTGTGTCTGACTGCTTGTGGGAGGCTGATTGGCTGGAGGGTGTTCTGATCACTGCAAACAATGGGCAGCTCGGGGAGAGAGAGAATTGGGGAGCGAATGGTAACGCAGCCGGAGGGCAGCCCAGGGTGGGGAAAGGAAATTGGTGTGTTTTGTGCACGCCGGGATAGACTTCAAGGAGCCACGTCTTTGCTGGCTCTTGTGTACTCTTTTGCTTAGAATCGCTGTGGGCCTTGCCCTTCTGATCCACCCTGCTCCTCTTCCGCCTCTATTTCTAATGGAGCACAAGCCAGCATACGGTACCTTAGCCCCACGTCCCCCTCTATGTGCAGCAGCATATACGTTTGCGGGAACAGACGCCATCCTCTGGACAGCATCGGATGCTGATGTTGCCAAGCCAGGGCAGGGAATGGGCGAGATCCTTAGTCCTTACTTAAAGCCATAAGGAGGAGTGGCCCTCAATACTTGCAACCATCTCTTCCTCCCTGCTCTTCACCCTGGTCACTGTGGTTGGTGGAGCCCAAGTTCTAACTTGTCTGGGACGGGGGTGAGATGATTTCAGCAGAGGATGCGGCTCTTAGGCCAGGTCTACACTAACCCCCTAATTCGAACTAAGGTATTCGAACTACGTGAATAACGTAGCTGAAGTTCGAAGTACCTTAGTTCGAACTTACCTCGGTCCACACGCGGCAGGCAGGCTCCCCCGTCGACTCCGCAGTACTCCTCGCGTCTAGCTGGAGTACCGCAGTCGACGGCGAGCACTTCCGGGTTCGACTTATCGCGTCCAGACAAGACGCGATAAGTCGAACCCAGAAGTTCGATCGCTCGCCGCGTAAGTGTAGACCTACCCCTGCTCTTGCTGGAGATCCGGTTGAGCCAGTCTTGTCACATTGAGATGTGAAGCGAGATTCTTTGGTGACTCGTATCTTGCTCCTTATTCATGGCCTAGGAAATGAAGCCCTGAGCACTGGTTATTCTCCAGTGGCTTTAATCTTTGCAAGAGGTGATGGGATGAGTGGAAAAATCTGTCCCTTAAGGGAACGGAGTTCCTTCAGTTACTTAGCAGTGCCCAGATATTACAGGGATGGTTGCCTGTAGAAGAAATAATTATAAAGAATAGCCGAGAACATTTGTTTCATAGGCCCTAAAAATAGCTCCATCAAATCTCTCTACATTTTTCTGGGTGAGAATCTTTTATTGAGGTTTTGAACCCATGGGGCTTGTGCAAATGAGTTGATCACGTACTTCAAGGCAGGTTAGACTGTGGGCCCAGAGAGAACATTATGGGCTGCTGTCAAATTGTGGCTGGGTAATCAGGGGAGCTTAAATAAGTTGACACTAATGGCAATTATGTGACTCGCCGTCAACTCCTGAGTGAGTTCCCAACTTCTGAAGAAAATAGGTCACGCAAGGAGATAGCGTGGAATTCCAGATACTGGGGGACTTTGGATTTTTTTTTTTTGTCTGAAGAGCCTGTGTTAATTCCCAGAAGCTCTCACTGCTGCAGAGGTTTAATTACTGCACGCACCATTCTTGGTTGGCTTTTTTCTCCCCCACAGCTGCAGTGGGAGCTGAACGTAGCCTTTGCCACACCAGGTGAAACCCACGGTCCCCTCTGGTCTCTTCCTGCCTCTGGCAGAGACGATGCTAGAGGCTTCATATTCGGATACAACGCCTTAAAATGCAACTCTGTGTGTAATGTTATACCGTGGGGCAAACTTCAGCCAGGCTACACTACAAACGTACATCGATATAACTACGTCTCTCCAGGGGTGTGAAAAATCTACACCCTGCAGTGACACTTCTACTAACCTAATCCCCGGTCTAGCCAGTGCTGTGTTGACAGGAGAGCTTCTGTCGACGTAACCTCCGTGAGCGGTGGTAGCTGATTACTGTGCTGGACACGAGAGCCTCTCCCATGGGCACAGTTAGCATCCTCGCTGAAGGGCTACAGTGGCACAGCTGAACCCTCGCAGCTTTTTAAATATAGACCTGTCCTTCCTGACCTCACCCGGCGAATCCCTGAAGCATGAGAGCCAAGGCCTTGTCTAGACCAAGCGTTAGCCCCCATTCTGGCCGTCTGGCTTCACTAGAGCCATCTCTTCTCCCCCCCACCCCAATGTCAAGTAGAAAAGCCAGGACGTGTCCCACTGGTGCTTACACTGATTTCAGGCCGGGAGGTTGCGCTGATTGCTGCTCACCAATGTCTGAAATTGGGGTTCGCCACAGAGAGGCCGCCTGGCTTTCAGGCTTGCTAATGTAGCTGCAGCTGTTCTGACCCAGACAAGTGTCTAAGCTTTTATTTAAAACCAAACAAATCCTACTAAAGCAATTTCCCCTCTACAGGGACTCCCTAGGAACTGGTTGTCTGTGGCACTGTGTAAGCAAGATCTGCTTCCTTGATTTTTAAGCTCCCTCTTTCAGATATGTTTGATCTGACTCTTCTTTTCTCTCCCCCTCCCTCCCCCCAAAAAGGTTCCTCTTCTCCTGGGAAAGTATCTCTGATTCCTGGTCCTTCTCCCCCATCTCACTGGCATGGAGCCTTTAATCTGAACCCATGGAGTCCTCAACTGTTCTACTGAGTGGAGTGTTTCCCCCGGTGGCTGGCTGGCAGGCTCTGCAGGCTGCCGCCGAGACTCGGGCATCTCAGGTTCCAGAGTTTATTTGCTGACAAACTCATTGCGGGATTTGTAAGCCACCTCTGTGGGATGATGGGAACCAGGATGTTTTTGGGGCAGCTTTTTGTACTAGTTGCTGCTGCTCTTCCCTGGCCTGGGGCCAGAGCTGGTCTCAAATGACCCTCCTTCCCCATCTTGAGTGAAAAGTAAATCTGAACGCGCTTTATCAGAAGGGTTTGACTGGCCTATAGCCACTTAATGGGAAATGGTTCCTGATGCTCACAGAGGAGCCAGCAAACTCTGGGACAGACTGCTGGGGGCAGACGTTTATTGGGGTGGAGGAGTTGTGAGAATTTCTGAGAACCTGATCCAATGCAGCAAGATAATGGAGAGCCCTCAACACCTTGCGTTTCATTCAGGGATGGGTAGGTTCTCTAGGTCTGGTTTGAGCAAGTGTCCAAAATACCCCAGACCTCTCTGGATAGGTTTTCTCCTTGCGGAGAGCCATCGAACCAAACTGTAAACCCTGTATATAATGGAAACCGCTTCAAGCCAGGGGGTGCTGCCGCACCTCTAGCTCCAGCACCTATGCTCCTTGAGGATCTACTGGGGGCACTTCCTGTTTGTAGTGGGAGATGACGAGAGAGGCCTGTTGTTGCAGTACTTCTGCTCCTGCCTGGAACCTGTCAATCTGGGTGTTTTGTATCCCCCATCTCCATTGTATCTGGGAGCGAAGGGGTAAAGAGGAAGAGGCTTCCCGTCCCCCTAAAATGACCCCCACTCCTGGAATCTCAAAGGGTTTGAGGAGTAGACGTTAGACAGAGACGGCTGGTTCTCTGCCAATGTAGGATCATTCCCAAACCTACAAGCTTCTAACATATTATCTAGCTCTTTAAATGGCCTGAAGGAAGAAGTGTCTATTCCCAGGGGGAGACTAGTCTACCGCCCGATGGATCTCTCAGGAAGATGCGTGGTTGGTGGCTCCTGTTCATTCATTGAGTAGCACCATTCAGAGCAAAGAGGACCCCAGTTCTGCACTGGAGGAGTTTGTAATTGAAATAGGGAGTCGGCTGAACAGTTTCTGATGTTCAGCCTGTTTCCCCCTCGTCTTTAACTTAGTCTCAAGTGATGCTGTTTTAGCATTCGAAGATTGGAACCATTTCCTAGCTTCTCCAAAGTGGCTCACCATCCGCATTCCTGACACTTAAACTGTTTGCATCACTCTCCCCTCTGGGGAGATTTCTAGTATTCTAACTATTTCCCAGACTTCACGGTGCCCTCACCCTAAAGGTCAATTATGAGTCTATTTGGCATTTGGTTTTGCCAACAGCTGTGCATAACAAGTAAGGTGATTGCAACCAATTAGACTCCCACAGAGGGTCTGTGGGGACCCACGGAGCAGCATTTGTTGCGCTTGAATGCAACTTCTAGCTCTGAAGCCATGGAGAATTTTTGCAAGCACATTTCATGGCATCCCCGCAGGTCAGCGTCGGTTGCTGTGAATGCCTTACAGTAGGTGCGGGAGTTCCAAGCATGAAGAAGTGCAAAAGATTGGGTTGGTCACGCAATTCATGCAGTTTGTAACCTGCACGAGATTTGAATCTGTCTTCAGAGGTCACTCATGCTCTGCTGCTAATCACTCCTCCCAAGAGGTGAAATTCATGCCAGCTCTAAGGATGTGTATCGTTGCCTCAGTTGGGTTACTGCTCCACATAATCTCCTCTTGAGCTGCTCCAGCATGTGGTGGTGGTACTCTGCTTCACTGGAGTTGCTTCCCTGTTCCACACTTCCATCAAACCACTCCAGAAAACCCACATGGTCTCGGTCAGCAGAAGCCAGAGCACAGCACCTCCAGCTTCCTGAGTGGTCCAGTAGCTAGGGGCATGGCCAAATTGGTTTGGATAAAACAAGACCCTTCCACTTACGAATGGAACTAACCCTTACTTTGAGGTTTAAGAAAAACTCAGTAGACTACTTTGGTGTCTGGGTGTGTTGTTTTTGTTTTCTCATGAGCATCTTTGCTTTGAGTTCTAGGTAGCCAAAATACGATGCAAGGGGCTGGTATCCTGGTATACCTGGCCTGATCAAAGGAGGGAAGTCGTGCAGGAAATCTCTTGAGGGGAGCACATGCCCATGAAACATTTGGCGCCCAGAACTGTGGGCGTGCCCTTAAGGGAGTCCAGAGAAGCGTGTGAACTTGGGGTGCTTCTCTAGGAGAACCAGCCGTCTCCTGCATTTTGCATTCACACACAGGCTAGTGACGGACAATGCTTGTGACGCATGAAAGACTGTCAGCATCATCTACAAGTAGGTGCTGTGCCACATTACCCATCCCTCTCCCCCAACTCTGCCCATTCAACTTAATCCTGACCGCTCCCTTTTTAAAACAAAAACAGCAACTCAGGTTTCTTTGAAGCTGGACTTGGTGAGCTCCGACTCATAGGTGCTTTGCTTTAACCGTGGATACCCTGACACACAGTTTACTTGTGCCGGTCGAGTGCGTGGATGTGTATCTTGCTGATCAGCATGTCTGAGCTGCATTCCGTGTCCTACTCCAAAATCGGCATGTGGCACTTCATTGCTAGTCAAGGCCTTGTTGTGATTCCCTCCTTCCCCTTCTGCATCTGGAGGAGTCCCTTCGCTGACCTTGCAGTTGGAGGGATGCGTCAGTCAGATGGCATCTGCATCAACGCATCCCAGCACTGGTTAAGGGAATTGACGGGGGCTCTGTTCATGGCTGGGGTGGTGATGAGCAGAAATGCCGTTGGCTCGTGGAGCCTGGATCAGGAGCTGATAGCAGATCGAAAGAGGTCCTGCAGCTAGCTTGAGACCAGTCATAACCCAGTCCAGAGTGGTGCTCCCAGACTAGGATCACGCAGCTACCCTGGACACGTGCCCATTTATGTCTCTGTCACGCCCTTCCTGGCCTCTGCTCTGGGCAGCCCTTGTACCCTCTCTCCATCCCAAGACCCATCCTGGCTGACCTTTATCATCTTTCTCTGGCTCTGTGAAATGCAGCGCATCAGATTCGCTTTGGCTGGCGGGAACCCAGCTCCCCGGCGCCTGAGCAGGAAAGACTCAAAAGAAACCCAGACTCGAAATATTTTCCTAAACTGATAACTTCTTCCATAGGGCCCTTGGTTCTAAGGCCCCAGATTCCCAGCCAGCAGGAATCATGCTGGCTCAGCCCAAGGGAAACCTTCCTTATACACTGCACTAGTTTCTTTGAACCGTGGTGTCTCTTTCTGCTTCTCTTCTGACTCCTGGGCTCCTCAGCCTGTGATAGGAATTGGGCTGGATTCTCATCTTGCTGATGCTGGTGTTAATCAGGAGTGACTCCATTTAAGTCTCTAGTGTTACACTGGTGTGAGTGAGAGGAGAATCCGGCCCTGTCGGGGTGGGGGGGGGGAGGGAAGGGGGTGGCGTTATTGTGGTGAAGGATTGAGTGTCTGGTGACAGCAGAGAGGAGAGGGCACTGAGCATGCATTGGGTCTGCATGAATATGTGCCTTTATTTAAAGACCCTCAGGCTGGCTAGGCTGGTGGGGTGTATGCATGGATGCAGCACTCTGCCATTGTAATTTGGGGCTGGTGAAGACGTTGTGATGGTTCACTGATTAGTGTGACGACTGAGTCTTTCTTAACTAGTTCTGGAAAGGGTCCTGTCTAGTCTTCAAGCCCATTCACTGAGGGTAACTCTGATGTGGGGAGTTAGAGCACCCATAAGGGGGAGATAAAGGGTCTCAATCTCTCTCCACATCTCCTGTCCCCAAATGCTGTACTTATGCAAGGTCCACAAAGGAAACCCCAGTTCGGGGGAGGAATTGGCCTGCCTCCCAGACTGCACCTCTTCTTCCAGCACAAACGTGTGCTTTCCTCACCTCAGATTGGCTCCAATCCTGACTGGAGGAAAGCGTCCATCTGATGGTCTCCTGACCAGGAATGGTGAAAGAAACTAAATGAACATTGTGGCCCTGGGGGGCCATTTTGGAAGATGGCTGCCACTTGGTTCTTAGTGAAGTCTCCTTTGGGTGGGTCTGTGGCAGTGTGGGACAGAGGTTTGTGGAGATGGAAGGTCACTCCCTCTTTGGCCTTCTGGGCTTGTGCCTTCTCTCAGCCCACCCAGCGTGTCAGTGGCGGCTTCTGTTCACCTCATCATTGGCTTCCACTTGGCCAGCCACTAAGGGCGAGTGTACTGGAATTCTCCCGCTTCCTGAGATGTCCAGTCCTGCTCTCCAAGAACGTCACATTTGGCAGGGAGTTCTGGATGCGGCGCTGGGAAGACTGGTCTGCGGTCATGCATCCAAACGTGACTGCCTGCTCGGACCACGCTGCCTGTGTTCTGTCACGCTGCTGTTTACGCTCCAAGACATCTGTGAAACACAAATGGGTTCCAGCAGCCAGCAGGCCTCTTGAGACGTCTTGCATCTACCAGTGCAAACGCTAGGCAGATTGTTTCTACAGACCTTCCTGGATGGAAAAGCCCCCCTTCCTCTGTCTCCCCCACAGTTCTTGTTTTATTAAGAGCCTTCCATAACTTGCCGCTCTTAGAACAGAGTCTGGAAGGCTCCAGAGATGAGAAGCTGCCTGAAATCTCTGGAGCCCAGTCAATTTATGCTGCATAATTGGGCTTGTAATCTGAAACATGACTGGGGCTCCAGGGCAGATTTTCAAGTGAGGGTGTCTCCTCCCCCTCCCCAAGCTGTGCTTTGTACTTATTTAATTAAGGGCATATTTCAGCGTGCCCCTCCATGTTAAGCAGGACTGTGGGGTGAAGGGCCTGCTTCCCTCCTCCCTGAAGTCCCATGTGGAAGCCTTAATTTATCGAAATGTGAGGCCTGATCCACAACTCCCATTCAAGTCACTGGACCAGATCATCCCAGCTGATGTCGATGGGCATAGCTCCGGTGATGCTGGCTCAGCACCTGCCCGATGGGTGTGGCTGGCGCTCCGCCACCCGCTGAGCCTGGCTCTGCGTTAACACTCATTTAGTGGCATGTAGAAGTCGGCTGCGAAGCTTTGTGCTTCCCGTCGCAGGCAGGCACCCAGCGGCCGAGCCACTTGGCAGGGTGGGAAGAGGAAAATTCGTTGGCTTGAGGTTAAATATGCAAACGTCTTAACTCTTGTATTGGGTTCTCATTCTAGTTGGGGAACATGCATCCCCTTCTGTGGCACCCTCCTTTCCTCACTCTGAGGACGCTGGACTCCTCCTCCCTAGCGTGGGAACATCGGAAGCCAGGGAAGGCGTCAGCGGAGAGCACCAGCCCCCGGAAATACCGGCTCTGCATTGCTGTCCGGTGAATGGAGTGAAGTGGCACTGGTGGGCTGGAATCCTAGACCTGTGAACCCTAGGAGCGAGGCTGTGGGTCTCCGGGGCCCCTCTAGCCCTTGCTGCTACTGCTTCTGTCCTGAGAAGAGACGCTGCTGCTCCCTTGCTCGATATTGTTGGCAGTGTCCAAAGTGCTGTGCTGTCTTCATTTGGTTTTGGTTTTTTTGGCCTTTATCCAGCTTTCCAGGCTGTGGTTTCTCCATCCCAGTCCTAACCCCAGAGGCCTCTCTCTTAGCACATGGCCCTTGGCAGAGATTAACTTGGGGGAAGTGTCTCTGTTGACTCGGTTGCCAGGGGTGTTTTGGATCTGAGCTGCTTTCAAGCTTCGTCCCTGCCTGAAGCAGTGTCTCCTTGCAGAATGCTCCCTGGGCAATGCTGCCCCTGCCAGGCTGGCGTGGGTCCCGGCTGGCTCGAGTGCCAGGAGGCTCCGCTCCACCATCAGTGGTGCAGTCGGAGTCCCTGGCCTCGAGTGATGTTTGTGGGCAGTGAATTTTTGCTGTGGTTCTCATCTGGGTTGTGCAGTGCAAAGGGCGCTACCAGCCACGGAGCTCTTCGTGGTGAGCTGGGAGCCCACAACTCATGCCAGCTTTCCTGTGCCAAGGCAAAGAGATGCAGGGACTGAGTGGGGGAACTGGTCGAGAAAAGTTCAAAGTCGCTGCTGGCCTAGCCTGGTGCAGTTCCATTGAAATCAATGGAGCTGTGCCTGGGTGTCCCAGTGGAACAGGTGGCTGAGTGCATGGGTCAGGGGAGTGCAGACGTAGGTGATCTGTGGCGAAGGTGGCCTTTGGGAGGGGGAAACTGTGTCAGAATTCATAAGGCATGTGCATAATCCCACTGACTGAACGAATGGGACCTCCCTCCACCCACTCATCAGCACTGTAGGTGGGGGTGTGAGAAATCGTAGCTATACTGCCATAAAAGGCACATCCAGGCAGGGGAGGGATCCGGCTGCTTGTCAGCCCATGGTGGGCGGCGGGTTGGCAGGTCTCCAGTGTCTCATAAATCCCAGCTTTGGGACCAGGGAAAATGATTTGTGTGTGTGTGTGTGTGTGTGTGTGCGCGCGTACTACCCATGACCTAGGGAATGGGGCGGGAGGCTGTTTCACACCGGCTTTACTGAGCACATTTTGGGAGCATTTCCCCAGCTGAGGGCCTCTCCTGTGTTACGATGGGGGGTGTCTTTCTGGAGTCACCTGGATGCTGCCTGGGTACTGAGGCTCTCACTTGGTTTGCAGTTGATAGCAGCTAGGACACCTCTCTGCCTCTGAGCTGTGTCTCTGGGGACTAATCCCCAAGCTAGCAAGAACGGAGTTACTGACGTCATTAACCTGGCTTCGGCTCTCTTGCCCGAGTCGCACATTTGGCTGTGTCCACGCAGAAGATGCTGGACTTGGGAAAGGGTTCTAGAAGCCAGAATCGAGGAGCAGAGCTGGGTAGTGTGTTCCTATAGCAGGGGACATGGGACGGTGGCAAAGCTGTGGGCAAGCCTAGGACAGGCATAGCTAGGAGTGAGCTGCATTGGCAGAGGTCCTGGGGATGCTGAGGGGGAAGGAAGTTAGCACCTGTATCTGATGCACCCATTGGCACGACCTCACTTTTTTTTTTTTGAGAGTCCTCAGACTTGTCACGGTTAGGAGAAAATGACCGCATACAGGGATCCATCGGCCAGATTTCCCATCTCAAAGTTGAGCAGATCTAATGACTTGTAAGCAAGGGGAGTGTGTGACATACAAAAAAAATCTTGCGTGAGCTCCTAAGCTGCTGCTATCCTAAGGGGGATTAGAATTCCTGAGGGAGAGAAAATCTATACATTGTCCATCTACTAATGTAGCCAATTCATGGGGAATATAAAGGAAGCCTAAATATAGCAGAGAAAGAAACGGGGGGGGGGGGGGGGGGTTTGAGAGAAGAGACTCTTAATACAGTTCTCTGTATGGAAACTTTTATTCAACCCTGCTCAGAGAGTCCCTTATTGGATCATTCCAGTAACAACCAAGAAAGAGACAAGGCCGTGTAGACACAGTGCGCGGCATTCAAATACTGCGAGTGCTGGTTGCTCTGCTTGGAGCATCCTATAGCGCTGGTGAATGCTGGCAGAAGGTGCTTGTGTCTGATCTAGATTGGTGGCTGGTGGCCTGGACCAGAGGCCATGGCTAAGCCTTTCAAGAGTGATTTTTGGGGTGCTCAACTTGAGGCACTCTCGAGGGGCCTGCTTTTCACAAAGTGCCCTCTGAAAAACCAGGCCCTTCCAAGGTGTCCACTTGGGTACCCAAAATCACTAGTCACGTTGGGGAAAAACGTGGCCCATAGTTTTACGGGTGCCTTGTGATATTAGACAGAACGTTCTCAATTCTATCTGCCTAGTCCTGAAAAAATCAGCCCACTGCCGTGGTGGATTTTACACGTACGCTAGCCCCTACTGCCAAACAATCCTGGGTGTGTACTGGTTGGTGGAGGATCTTTATCCTGCAGCTTGATCAGTCCAAAAGCTTCAGTGGTAGGCTAATGCAAGGCGAAATCTTTTTTTCTACCCCTAAGTCTTGATCTGGCAAACGAGGTGCTTACTCTTTGCATCTGTTTCTTCCCAGCCAGGGGAGAGCTGCTGTGATGTCTCAGTGCTTGGGTACAGTTAATGTGTCTTAACTTCACTGAATCTGAGGTTTGGATCCAGAGAGTTTAGCAGTTCTGGCTTGACTCTTCCTGCCTTCCTTTTACCACTGAGTGACACGCAATCACGCTACCTTGCTGGGCATTGCAGGAACCCAACTCAAACAATGGATGGAGGCGTCCTGGCTAGCCTGCAGAACACTGCTCCACCTAAGGGAACTCGTTCTGGGGCCAGAACAACAGGAAGTCTGGTTGTTCTGGGGTGTTCCCACCCCATCCGGGGACTGAAATACCATAGGAAGTTGAGATTTGGTTTCTTTGTTGTGGCATTAACACCCCCTCACGCTTGAAAAGCATAAATTCTGAGTCAAAGCCCCTTAGAACTAGCTAGGGGTAACCTTACAGCCTGTGACTCCACTCCTGACACAGTTCCCATTTCCCCTGGGGGGGAATTATCCTGATTCTCAGCAGGAGTTGTTGAGAAACTCACCTCTTCATTACAGTAAACAGGAGGGTCTCTTCTGCTGTCAGGGACTGATGGCATCTGGTCACTAGGGGACATTACCCTAGTACTAAAATACGCCCTGCGGCTGGGGCTCTCCAGGGAATGCTAGCTGAGGAGCTGGGACACTGGGCGTGTTGGAGAGGCTTCGGTCTCTCTTGCTTAATGAGCAAGCCAAGTGATTACGATGGCGGAGGAAATGAAGACTTAACCTGCTGGCCCATCATTTATCCCCAGCGCCTCTTGATTTACAGGCGCTGCTTAGATCTGAGATTCATCTTGCGACCTGCCTAATGGATTCAATTATACAAACGATAGTTTAGCACAGAGCTCACCCCCCAGCCACAGGGTTTTACAGGCCTGGCTTAGCTGGTTCCTCCCCCACTCAACACAGCACAAAAGCTGGCGGAGAGAAAGTCTCAATCCTTCTCAAGTCTGTGTCTGGGCTTTTTAGTGTGCAGAGTCCGAGGGTTTTTATGAGAGCTGGGTGGGGTTTCTGGCTACTCAGGGGTGCCCGTCACCTAGGGTGACCAGACAGCAAGTGTGAAAAATCGGGACAGTGGGTGGGATGTAATAAGAGCCTATATAAGAAAAAGACCCAAAAATCAGTTCCTGATTTTTCCTATAAAATCGGGACATCTGGTCACTGTACTGTCACCCCCTTCCCTCCTCAGTCTGGGAAATACCATTTTATGCAGCAGTCTACCAAATCTCTCAACCTCAGACTAGGGGTGGGTGTGGGTGTGTGTGCATGCACTCCACGGGCTACCTAAAAAAGGCAACTGCCCTTCGCTGACCTCAGTTAGCCCACATTTCAGTCAGGTCACTGGGTGCTATTCCCGGCACTGACTTTTTGAGACCTGAGGCAGGTTGCTTGACTGCTCTGTACCTCAGTTTCCCCATCTGTAAAGTGGGGCTCCTGCCAACCTCACCCGGTGCTTTGGGATCCTCTGCCAATGCACTGTACAGTGCCCAGTATTTCTGCATGCGGTTCAGCCTTTAGACGTAGGACCCGAGCGCGACCTTGACTGTACCTTCTACCTTGGGCTTAGACCATTAGCCTAGCAAGTCACTTGTGCAGCAGAAAGTCCTGTTTTTCTCTCTCTCTCTCTCTCTCTCTCTGCTTGCCCTTTTATTTGGAATTGGTAGCGGGGAGAAAAGCGAGTGTTTGGCATTCCCTTCCTTTGGGGCCATAGAAGCAGCCGTTTGTCCTATAGGGAAGCCAGTGCAGGGGGGACTTGCACGAAAATCCATTTGGAATGTGCTGGGGGAGGAGAATTCCTGCCACCCTGCAGCCAGCTGGGGAAGGATGCCAGGCCCTGAGCGCATTGTTCCCAGAGCTGCATACCATTCCTTGAGAGAGATCCGTCGCTTTCCCTGCTGGAGGGCAGCCCTGCAGAGAGGCCTGCAAGCAGCAACAGACCCCTGGGTGTACAAAGGCTTGTGTTGATACAGCGCTGAGCTCTGCATGGGAAACATCCGGTCAGCGGGATGATGTTCTCCCTTTCCCCACCGTCCTGCTTGGTTACAACTGGGAGGAGGGGGGCCCTGTTGCAGATGCAGGGCTATCTGGTTCCCTCTGGGGCAGGCAGGGGTTGGAGCAGCTGGGCCCAGCAGATGTGGTCACAGTCGGGCCTTCCTGAGCAGCCTGATTTTTCCCTGGAGAAAATAAGGCAGGCAGCTTTTGTGTGGCGTTGGGAGGTCAGAGGGCATGGTGCCTTAACCCCGCTCACAAAGCGTGCGTCTGTGGTCAGGCACCAGGCCGCTCGCCGGACTCTGGGAAGGCTGGGCTCCTTTCTTCTGCTTTGTCCTGGCCTGGGCAGGAAGCAGGCGCGGCTTCCATTTTGCTGTCTTTTGAAAAGAGCGAAAGCTTTTAGGGGAGGCAGCGTGGTCTGCTGGTTACAGCCGGGAAGTCTGGACTCCTGCTTCCATTCCTGGCTCTGCCGCTGGCTTCATGAGCAAGCTGCTCATCTGCAGTGCCTCAGTTTCCCTCCCTGTCACGTGGGGAGGCTGCTGAGTTTTTAATGTTCATTCACGGGGGGGAGGCAGGACAAATACACATGAAGACCTGGTTCCTATCCTGAAATGCTTACAATCTAAGATGACGTGTGGCACATAAAGGGTCGGGGCGAAGGGTGCAATCAAACAATACAATTAATCTGTGAATTATACTTGCATTCAAACTCTCTGGGACAGGAGCCATCTTTGTTCTGTGTTTGTACAGTGCCTAGCACAGTGGGGTTGTGGTCCATGCCTGGGGCTCCTAAGCCCTACCACAATCTGTAACTTGTACTCCTGCCACATGGGACACGGGGTGGATTAGTCTTTATAAAGTGTCTAGGGCAGGAAGCGTTCGCTGGAACCATAGCTCTCCTCCTATCTCGCCTGATGTCCCTCTTCCCCGGTCCCCTCTCCAGATGCGTGTGTGTGAAGTGGCATTTTGCATCCACAGGGGCTGCTCATCAGTGGGATTATTTTACTTGCGTGGGATGGGTGAGAAACGCTAGCAAGCCAAACTGGCCCGCTCATCTAGAGGAGGGGCGCAGGCTATATTCTGATACGAGGGCTTGTATGTTTTGCTAGGAGCTTTCCTCCATCACAGCCCTGCTCCAGTGTCTCTGAGCTGGCAGTGTCATGACGACATGGAAAATGTTGTCGCATCTTGATGGCGATGACTGTGTGCACAGAGCCGGGAGGAGCTGGAATTTGCAGAGAAATGGCATCAGATGAGTTTCCCCTCACCACAGGAAATATATTGAAGCATTTCTCTGACCCGTTATTAACGTGCACCTTTTAATCTCAACAGGGAGAGGGGCAGAGAACTGGCTTCTTGCTCCATTCAGGAGCTTTTGTTACACCCAGAACAGGACAGAATGAAGTAGGCAGCTCTCCATACGTCATGCATATCCCAGTACCTAGCTACTACAGAAGTAGCACCATATACACGTCTGGGGTAGATCTACAGGCTGGCTACATCCAACAGCACTGAAAAGCAATCATTTCTGGAGTGCGAGCTAACGGGCCACACTGCGTGATAAACCTAGGGTAGGGAAAGTAATTTTTGGCCAAGGACCACGCGCAGGAGCAAACTTCTAGCCTTACTAGTAGCGTTGTGGGATCTTTGTGGGACTTAACATGCTCACAGAGGACACGGTCTGCTCCAAACAGTCCTTTCAGCCATGTTTTTAAACCAGTCTGTTTTTTGTAGGTGCAAAATCGTTGGGCATCTATCTCTGCACCCACAACGAATTCAGTTCAGCATCTAATTGCATGATTTACAGGAGCAAACAGACCGTCTAATGACTTCATTGTGGATGCCAAAATATGGGCACCGTTATCGTCAGGCAGAAAACTTCAGCACTGACCTTTTTGCGGGCATAAAGCTGGCCAAGTGTGTATTTGTATTATAGGAGAGCCATCTGTGTCCGATAGTTCCTCCCCTTAGGTTGTGGGGAGGGGCCTTCAGATGATTTTCAATTGGTACAGGCTCCAGCTGGGATTGGGGCCCCATTGTGTTGGGTGCTGTACAAACCTGCATAGCCCCTACTCCAAAGAGCTCACGGCCTAAATAGACAAGACAAAAATGGGGAAGGGAAAGAGAAGCACGGAGAAGGGAAGTGACTTGCCCAAGGTCACCCAGCAGGTCAGTGGCAGAGCTGGAAATAAAATGTGGATCTCCTGCCTCCTAGCCCAGTGCACTATCCGCTAGACTGTAGGCCTCCATTTTTTTTAACGTGGTCTCTGGAAGATCCACCTGCAGCAAACTGCCAAGGGCTCAGTTCCTTTCCAAGGGTTGAGGGGCTACATGGATGCCTGCTGGGACTTCAGCCTGTGCTTCCAGAGGGCCTCGGGGGCTAAGAGAATGATGCTTTGGGATCACTGAGCCATCCCCTCGAGTTTGGTTGTGGCTCTTTCTAAACTGATTTCCAATAGGCCTGTCGGGGAGGTGCAGGGCGACCTCTGCTGAGCACAGCTGCTAGTCCAGGTGGCTGCATGCCACTTCCTATGGCTGATGCTGCAGATGCAGTACCCTGCCCTCCCTGTCCCTGAGCCTGGCAGAGATGGGCATGGCAGGCAGAGCTGGGGGGAGTGGATGCTCACAGTCTAGGCCACAGGTGAGGAGAGGTGGCTGGCAGGAGCAGAAACACCCCCTCCCCTTCCCCCATGGCACATTCCTCACATATGACTTCAAAGGTTGTTGCTCAATCTACAAACTCCGGCAGCCTTGGCAACCCTGAGGGGGCATGGGCAGCAACTGGCTGCTGCTGCTTCTCTTCCGCCCCCCCCCCCCACCTCCCCTCATTGGCCATAGGGCTTCTGGAGAAATCCCCACCCCCTCGCTAAAACAGCCTCTAATTCACGCAGTCGGGCTGGGAGTGCGGAGGTGTCTTGCCCAGAGGACAGATTCTCCTTGGCATTGGCCCTTGAGTGCATTTATCAGTATGTCCCTGTTACTGTGTGCTTTCCTATCCGCCTCTTCACCCATCTCTTACTCCTCTCTTCCCCCACCCCCAGTCTGATCTTACTCCTTGCTTTGTGTGTTTAAACGAGAGGGTTGAACCAAATGCCCAGATCTGACTTGTGCGGGTGTGGGGGCGCATCCCATCCTGTCCCATGTCTATTGCCTTAGTTTCTTCCTGCCCCTTACTCTCTGCTGCTTCTCTCCCAGTCCTCTTATCCCTTTCCCTAAAGCCTGCCCCCGTTTCTTCCCACTTCTCCGCCCCCTGGTGCCGGGTTCAGAGCTGCCTCTTCCAGAGAAGCTTGGGGAAAGACGGGGGTTTCTCAGGGATGTAATTCCTGGCTCTGTGAGAACAGAACGGCCACTTCCTAGCTGGCAAAGCCCCAAGAGAAACAACCCACTCGGAGGAGAGGAATCGCCATCTGGCTGTTCCCATGGTAAGTTGTTCCTCTGTACATTCTCCGCAGGGAGTGAGGCTCAAGCGCTGTTGTCCATGACTTCAGCGAAGGCAGCGTTGGGGGTGGATGCCCAATCCGCTCTAGGCAGGCAGCTCTCCTTGGAGGAGCACCTGTCTGCGGCACAGGCCCTCACAACTGAAGCTGAGCACGTCACTGGCTCCCCTGCTCCACATCTGGAAAGAATCAAAGCTGTGAAGGGAAACAGCTGGGCCACCTGGCTTGGCCCCTTGATTAAACACCAGGGTATCTGTAGCTCTGTCTGTATAGGAACCCAGATCTTTACTTTCCCCAGGGAGTAGTTCATAGGAGCACATTCTGTCTCAGGGAAGGAAAGCTGGGGGGAGGAACACAATGCATTTGGTCTGTAGTCAGCTTCGGGGATAGGATACTGCGGTATGCTTCCTGCAGGACCCACTTTGCTCACTACATAAATGCAGCTACCTCTGGGGTGGAACATGGCAGCTGCACAGCAATGCTGCTGCACTAATGGGTTAGGAAAGGAAATCAGAAGTATTCTCTTCAACCCCCTGGAACTGAGGGATGGGTGGGGGCTGAAGCAGGGTTAAGAATTCCTCTCACTGGAACAGGCCAGGATAGGTAGGTGAACCTGAGTTAGAGATTTCATCTCTGTTACTTTAATTGCAATGAGATGGGCATATTTCCCACCCCCAAAAGTCCCTGATCTGGCTTCCTTCTGAGAGGGGAGTGTTGCCTAGTGATTTTAAAGGAGGGAATTGTGAGTTAGATCACTGGAGGATTCTGTTCCCAGTTCTGCCACTCATTCGGTGGGTAGCTGAGGGAGGGTCCCTTTGTCCTTCTGTGCCTCAGTTTCCCTATCTGTATAAATGGGGCTAGTTATGCCCCTCGCCTTGGCAGGGGAATTGGGAGAGGGGTTGAGACTCACTGAATACCTGTAAGCGCTTTGAGACTCATTCAATCCTGGCTCAGCCCAGCATTTTCTTCAGCTTGTTCTGAGCTGTTGAGGTGACTTTTCGTATGTGCAAATATAGTGGATTGTAAATCGACTGCACTCTGTTGCCTTCTTTGCAGTCTCTGGAGTTTCTTCAGCCTGACTCTGGTCCCTGGAGGGACACCCCCCTGCGAAAGGGTGCCAGAGAAGTGAGCCCTGCGTAGGCTGCTTTTTACTGCGTGGGGGGAATTTTCAGTGTCCCTAGAGAAATGGAAACAGGCTGTGATGGGTATAACGGGGCTTCCCTGTGGAGGCTGCTGGCTGCAGTGGGCTCTCTGCCATCCAGGCTTACTCGGCCTGTGCTTAGTTCAGACCTGGCCTGAAGGAGATCCTGGGTGGCTGGGTCAGACAGCAGCAATCAAAGGGCCTGCAACCCTCTGCCCACCCCTGTGCCTCAGTAGCTGTGCTGTGAGCTGGATGCCTGGTGCAGGGGGCTTGTGTGGCAAAGAGACCTGAGACTGACTGAACTGGGAGCTTCTCTCTCCCTCCTTCGCCTGTTTGGATCTTGTTTGACCCTATCTCCTCTGGGCTGGAGGCTTCAACGCAGAAAGGCTTAAAGGAAAATTAACACAGAAAATCTTGCTAGGTTAGGAGTGAATATGCTCCTCCTATCTCTCTTCCTCACCCTGGAGCATACACATCCCTTCACCAGCTGACCTCCTTTTGGCACTGGCTTGGCTCCTAATACGTAGAGCTTGAAAAATGCTTGGGATGAAAGCTGCTAGGATGGGTCTCTCGTCTCTGGGTGCCTGTGTGGAATTGAAGAAGTGGCATGGGATTTTGGGATGCCTTTCAGAGGGGGACCTACCTTTTTCAAGAAGTACTGAGCGCAACTCGGGGGTCTCAAGTCAAGCACCTAAAAATCACTAGCGGCTTTGGAAAATCTTAGCCATATGCAGAAAGCGCAGTTTGTAACCAGTCCATTGTGCAGGAAGGCTTGTGTCGAGTGTGGTATCCCAGCATTAAGGTCGGCTAGACAGTGATTTCTGATCTCTTGAGAGGAGTCCGGCTCTCAGGCCACAGACACTTAAAATCTCTCTCTTGTGTCTGGGTTTGGGCAGAAGGGTGGATCGGACCCTTTCTCCCCCAGCGCTGTGGAACTGGTGGTGTTCGTTTAACCTGTGTGGCAACACTCGCCTTGAGAATGGGAGTAACTGCTGATCCCTTCAGGTGTGGCGAGATGCACGTGTATTTTTGTGGGGAGGGAGGTGTAGGACTCTGAATTCATTCCTTCGTGATGTCCCTGGCCACCCAGTACAGGCCAGTGTACCCTGGCCTGACCTGCACCACCCCATTATTCCATGACATGGGTGGATTAGTTGCATGTGGGTTTACATGGGACTATCCCGAGCCCCCATTTAACTGGGGTTCGCACCCTGCTTGGGGCTGGGCTCTGCAAAGATGAAAGGCTCATGCATTTAACTCACTGCTCTGCCAGCTTGTTTCCCCCCCCGTGCAGAGTTACCCCTTGATATGTGGGGAGAGAAGGGAAGTGAGCAGAAACTGGGCCACTTCTGGAGTGCATCATGTGCACCCAGCCCTGGGATTACACAGTGTATCTCGGGCTTGCCTTTGCTGCCATTCATCCGCCTTAGCTTCCGGGAGGCGCTGAGCAGGCTGTCAGCAGCCTTACCGGTCGCAGGGGACTGTGCTGTCCTTTGCATTGCTGATAATGCTTATCTTGCTCTCGCTGGAGTCTCCAGAGGTCCCGGTTCTTCCATCGCTTTTTATCCAGCCCTTTGCTTTGTCTAATGGGGGCTTTGATCAGTGTCGTTTCCCTGCTGCACGCTTGGCAGGGGAAGTGGGGGAGGATCTTTTGCAGGTCAATTGAGCAATTAGTTTGGCCGATTTGCCATTGGGGCTTCAGGTTTCCAGGAGGCGAGCAGATACGTGTGCTTAGTGTGGGTAACTTGCGTAATTCCCTCCTATCCGTCTCTTCTTCAGGGAGGTGCGGGGGAAGAAATAGGATTGTAAAAAGACTGACTGACTACCATGAGGACCCTAATTTCTAGCCTGCTGCAGCGGTGAGCAGGCCTATGCTTCTGATCTCGCATCGCTTTCCCCGGTGCCAGCCTGGCTTCCCCCACTCATGTCTCCAGGTTTCTGCTTTTAGTGACCTCCCCACCACCACTTCCAGTTGCGTGGCTTCTGTCATGCTAGAATGAGCTCTTTGGGCCAGGGTCACTCTAGACTGCAAGCCCTAGGCAGCGCAGGGCTGCTGGTGGTGGTAACTAGTAATCTACTGGCTTACCTTGACCCTTTTCCCCTGTCCTGGATCCTTTCCATGCAGATCTGACCCAGATCTCTCAAGTTTTTTATTCTAGTGAACGAGGCCATGCTAAATAACTGCCCAGGAAGGGTCATGGCAGAGCTGGTCTGTAAGGTGGGGTGTATGGGGAAGGGCATGGTCCCAGCTCCAGTCTAACCAGGCCCTCTTGTTGTGTTTCTCTTGCATGTGCTGCCTTCCTCGTCGCGATTCTGGTTTCTTCACCCATAGGTAAGAATGGGATTTGTCTTCCTTTTTTGGAATTTAAGCGATGGGAGCCTGCGTGGTCTCCTGATTCCTGACGCAGGGAAGGCGGCTCAAGGGGAGGGCCTTGCCATTCCCCAGGGGAAGCGTGTGCGCGCATGTGCTTTTGGGTCAGACTTTTTGAACCATCCCTTGGCAGGGGGTCTGAGATTCACGTCTTTCCTGGGATGAAGGGGGAGCCCAAGTGCAGGGCTGGGTGGATGTGGAGGACTGTGGGGGAAGGGATGGGAAAGAAAGTCCACTCCATGTGCCCACTGTAGTGAAGCCAAACTGCACCCCCCGGTCCCTTCTACCCCCACTCTCCTCCCTGTTTTGCTGGAGGCTTGTGACAAGAAAATAGAGGTTTTGTAGAAGTGGGTTGTGATTGTGCTCTAAGCCGCGTTCTGGCCAGAGTAACTGTGTGGCTGGATTCCTGGGGCGCAGTGTGGGGTCTGGAGCAGGGAGATGAAACCAGCTGGCTCCCTTCAGCTGTAGTGACCCGTCCAGGTCTGAAGAGGGGAGCCCTGCGTTCACACCAGCCTGGCTGGGCGGTCAGTCTAGGCTGCTCTGGAGACTAGAATTACAGCCATGCGCTGGTTGCTCCTGGAACGGCGCTGCTAGCAGGTGCGAGGAGAGTGGTGCTGTGGGGGGGCGCGCTCTGACTTCAGCGCTGGGTATGTGGTTTGGTGTCCCGGGCTGGTGGGTGGGGGGTGGGAGAGAGGGGGAGGGGGAATTACCCCATTGGCTCATGGCATTGGCAGGCAGCACTGTAGGAACTGCCTGCCCAGGTGGGTACCTGCCATTCTGCTGTTCCATAAACGTGCATCGGAAATGACGTGACCCAAATCTCCGTGGTGAGGCGGCCCAGATCTGACAGGTACTGGCTGTCTTGGGCCACTCCGCACCTATTTGAGGCTGCGGCATCTACGCCCCTTTAGGAGTGCAGAGGCATTTCCTAGGACCGCCGCTATGGAGCTCCTGCGTGGCAGACCTTAGGTACCGATGCTGCATTCTTGGTTGTAGGCTGGGCACGTGCAAGCCAGTTGGGATAAAACAGCTGAATCGAGCTGTGACCTGCGGATTGGCTGGAACCTCTTTCTTGGTTTGATGTCAAGTCTGGTAACTGTTTTCCTATGAGCGGGCTCAAGCCCTGCGGGATTCTTTCCCGGAGCAGGTGCAGAAGCCCTGAAATTCCGCAGCAGACCCAGGTTGATTCTGGCCCTGTCGCAGGCAAAGATGAATTGGGCTTGGGAGATTCCCAGCTCAATTCTGCAGGCTCGAGGTTCAGATGAGAGCCAGGGCAAGAAACCCCAAGCGCAAGTAGGACTCTGGCTGGGTTCTGGAATGGTTAGAGATGGGGCCCAAGACCCTGAATGTGGAAAGGTTCCGAATGTAGCAGCTGGGGCCCTGCTAGCTAGGAGGGAGCCTAAGGTAATTTAAGGCTTTGGGTGGGGAACGTGCTTAGAGCGAGGGCGCCAGCTCCAATCCAGGGGGCAGGGTTTTGTGGAGGAGCTGCGCTCTGAGATTGTGGGGCTTCCCCCATCCCGAACCGGAATGTGAATGCAAGGTCCCAGCAACTCGCTGGGGGCTGGAACAGTCGAGCTTCACATGTGGCTGAACTGGCATCTTGGGCCGGCTGACCTGAATGTCCAGGCTTGTTGCCCGCGTATCCCCATCCCCCATATCGCTATCTTTGACAAAGAGCAGAGACTTGGGCGGGAGGAAGTGACCACTTGTGGAGACTGATTGTGCAGCCTGTAAAATACCGGGGCAGCATGTTCTAACCCAACCCCCTACAACTGATTTTTTTTCCCCCAGCTGCAAAGGTCTAACCAGATCGTCAGACTACATGACCAGCTTTGCTGGGCAAACAAATCCCAAACTGTTCATGATTTGCTAAGGGCCCCTTCCCTGCCTCCCTGCCCCCCAGCCCCTTTCAGGGATCCTTTGGCTTTAATACCACTTGGTTTCACAGTCTGTTTCCTCTTGGATTAATGGCCCTTTCTGCTTACGCTGTTTTGCAGCTGGAGACTTAATGTTGTGGAGTGGAATCCTGACATCTGCCTCTTGAATTATGCTCTGCCCTTAAATGTACCTATAGAGTATCCTCAATCCTCGGTCACTTCCCACTCCTGTCCCGGACCTGGCTGGCTGGTCTACTGCCAGACGACGGCTGGCGGTTGGAAGTGGATTGAGTGCTTTTTCCCCAGCAGGGCACATGCTCTCTGGGCTGTACCAGTTCAGGGACCTGGCTGGCCTTTATGGAAGGGAGAGGATCTGTTTTAGGAATCGAGTTGCTGTGTTGAAATTTCAGCACCAAGGTGAAACTGAAGCAAATTCGGATTAATGCTCAGTCCACGTTTGTGGGTGTGAAGGGGCGAGAGTGAGACTGGTGTTTGGGGCAGCACCTCATACAGCAGGACTCTGATCCTGACTAGGGCGCCTTTGGGCAACATCAGAATTAAATGATACAGGGAGCTGGTCCTGAAAGGTGACGCGTGTAAATTCCATTGACTCCCCTGGGTTGCAGCTGGGCTGGGAGAACCATTTGTCTGGAGACTCAAGTCCCAGGCTCTTAACTTTCTCCTCCCTGACCCCACCTTCACCCCTGAGGTCTTCCTGAAGGATGAAGTGGATTCGCCTCTCTCTGTCCCAGGAGGTGACACTCCTCTGCTCAGTGCTATGGTTACCCGTGGAGGAGGGGTTGTCAAGTGTGTGCATGGAAAAATGAATGGCTGATGCTAGTCCAGCTTGTAGGACTCTGTCCATAAGTGTCTCTCCCTTCCTTTGCCAACAACTAGTGTCACCTTGCGTTAAAAGGACTGAGTGAGGTTAACCATCAAACTTTAAAAACAATGTTCTCACTCATTGATATTTTCCCTTTTGGAACAGCCGTATGGAATTTACTAGGGTTAAAACCAATAGGATCCTATAGCAGCTACTTGAAAGCTACAGGGTCAGATTCTCAGAAGTACACTGATTTACCCCAGCGGAGAATCTGGCCCAGTGACTTAAATTTAGATCCTGTTAGAGGCTGATCGTTTTAAAAACTAATGTTGTAGAATGCTGCAGCGGAGAGAGAACGTTTTCTATAGGGGCTCAGAATGTTTGACATGTTGGTTAAATTCTATAGGACTTTTCCATAAGGGTCGGTTTAACAGCTACAGCATTTTGTATGTTTTTTTAAAAAAAAACCACTCAGCTTTAATTGTTTGGTGGTCTTGCTGTTTTCCTTCATTCCAGGGGGGTTCACTTTTTTTAGATTCTCAAGCCCTAACAGAGGGCTGTAACGTTTCGGTTTGCAAACCGAGCAAGGGAGCAGATGTGAACATGTCTAAAAAAACATCCAGATCCAATGCCACGTAAAAATATCTTTAAATATTTCACAGCAAGGCTTCCATTTGTCTCTGCTTTTTTTTCCTCCGCTGATTTATTTTTTCAAATCCTGACTTGACTCAACTTCTCCCCTTCATAAAAAGACAGACTGGGTGAGTTAATGGCTAGAGCAAACAAAAGCCAACTGATATGAAACCTCTTATCCGCTTTCTGTGAAAACAGTGCACTTGCCAAGAGCTGGATTCCCTTCCCAGTGTTTCGTATGAGTCATTCCACTCTCCGTGTACCCAATATCATAATTCCTAGTGTCCTCAGATCTCATCTAGATCAGAAATTCCTACAATGTAGGCGTTGCCATCTCCGATCAGCCAATAGTCCAGGTCACCCAGGGCATGTCTGGACGTGACCAGCTGAGATGCTTCAGTGGAAGGTGCAAGGAACCCAGTAGACGCCTCTGAAGTACCCTGTGGCAAGGAAAAGCTGCTTCCCTACTCAGCATCATTTAGAGATTGGGTTATGCCTGAAGCATGAAGTTTTGTATCCCTTCTATCCTCTAAGGACCTTATTATCTACAGTCTGTGAAATGTAATGCATGCCAGTGGCGCTATATAAATATGGACTAGAACTAGCTTGGGATGGAGGAAACTTTAACCCGATGGTGTAAAGCAGGAGTCAGGCTGGTTACCTCTCCTGTGTGGCTCCGGAGTTGGTTATTTTGCCGCGCTCCTGCAGTGGGTTGGATCTGGGGGCAGGGGCGCATAAAGGGAATCAATAGGATCTGAAGTGGAATTGGGCGACCATGAGACCCTGCTGCCATATGAATGGAATCGAGTTGGAGTAGTGGGGGATGGAGTGATGAGGAATGGCTGGCGGGGGGGAGGAATAGTTGGGGAATGTTATTGTAGGGTCCCCATCAAGACTCTGAGAATGAGTTCTCTTTAGCCAGGGAGAATGGAGTTAAATGTTTTACAGCCAACGCAGCTGCCTGCCCTACGTGGGACTCCGGCAATGACAATCCTCCAAAGGGAGAGAGACTGAATTTTAATGAAATCTTGAAAGACTTTAAATTTTCATGTTAACTTCAATTATTCAGGACAGTTGAAAAGCAACTTTAAAGCATCATACCAAGGAAGGAAAATACCAGGCAGGTTTGGGTTTTAGATTAATTGATTTTGCATTTTGTTCTGCTGCAGTAAAACAAGGATCTTTTAAAGACATGGTGAAGTCAGTTATTCCAGCCTGAGGCAGTGATAAGGCGGTGGGGGCAGGGAATGGCTCAAGCCCTGATTGGGAGAGGAAAGGGGCCTGGTGGCTGAGATATGGGGGAGAGGTAAAACAGTAGCACAAAAAGGGTAAAACTGCCGCGTCGGGGAGGGCTCTGGAGCATAGGAGGTGGCTCTCCACAGCCGAAGGCACTGCGGTGCTGTCTCCATTGCAGATATCGCTTGAGGCGGAAAATGGGAGGCAGTTCTGTATGCTCGTGGCCACGTGTTTTCATTGCAGATGCCTCAGGTTAGCAAAAGGAAAGACCACCAAACTCCTGCTCTGCCATATGCCTTGTGGGGTGGCACAGCTGTGGCCCAGCTGAGGAGGGGGGTTGATGTCTGAGCCCCGGCTGTGTTAGCAAGGACAATTGTGATTCACAACGGGTTAATTTTCCGGTGAGGACACAGCCAGTGGTGTCAGGCGGTGTTGATCCAGGCTGCAATCCCAAAGGATAGGCCTGTGAGGATGAGCAAACATTCTAAGTTACAAACAAAGGTGTGGGGAGCGTCTACATTAGACAAACGCGTTCATTAGCTCCGGTTAATTGGCAATCCAGCTAACTCAAGGCAAGAGTCTAGTGAAGACATTCCCACATGGAAGCTCTTGTCAATGCGGGAAAGATGCAGGTCTGTGGTACGGCCTTTCTGCTGGTGTGGGGCGTGAAGGGGTCTGATCTTTGCCTGACAGAATTCCCTTAGTGTAGATGCAACTATCCCGGCAAAACTGTTACCACTTGTCTACACCACAGAGCTTTGGACGGGTGGTATAGCTAAGCTGACATCGCCCCATAGTGGTGATGCAGTATAGGCAAACAGAAAACCATCTTCTGATGGCATAGCTGCACCGCCTCCCTGAACAACCTTAGCTATTCTGACAGAAACACTCTTGTCGGCATATTTTTGGGTATCTACCAGGGGTTATGCCAGCTAATGTCATGCCCCGGGGGTCTTGATCCCCCAGGAACCCCGCAAGCCATGTTCATCATGCTCCAACCCTCCACCTGATGGCTTATTGGCATCGGCTAGAACCAGAACTCCTGGAAGCCCAGCTCAGATAAGAGGCTCCAGAGCTTCTGATTGGCCCGCTCCCCGTACTTAAGCCAGAAGGAAGGGAACAGGAAATTATCTCTTCAACTGGGCTGCATCCTGCTTGGGACTGCTCACCCAGTGCTATCTGCTCTTGTCTCCTGGTCCTAATCTTCTAGTTTCCTGACTTGCCCTGATTCCTGATGTCTGACTCTCAGCCCCTGATCTCAGTTCCGGACCTCCTGGATCTGAACCCCGACTGGTATGGAGTCTTGTTAACCGCTAGGCCCAGGTTCCTGGGTCCCAACCCTGACAGCTAGGGGTGTTTTTTCCCCCCCTGCTCCTAGCTGACCTAGTTATGCCGGCCAAGCTTTGTAGTTCCACTTGTGGAGGGGCAGTTGTACCATCCTGGTACAAACCAGCTTTGCCAGTACGGCTGCATCCACACTAGGAGCAGTTTGCTGGCCAAGCACTCCTAGCATAAACGTGGCCGAAGTTTTGGCCATTTTTATACCCGTGTAATTATACTGGTGTTTAGTTAAACTGTTATCCTGGTAGAACTCCCCCTGCCGACACTCTTGTTCCAGAATAAAATTTGTGGGGTGTTTTTTGGTTTAGCTTAACCCCCTTCCATAGAGACATCAGCTAAAGCAAAAGAAAAAGCCACTCTTGGCCGAGAACAGGAGTGTCCGTACGAGGTTCTACTGGGATCACTAGCTCTGTTTAAATTCACACCTTCGCTTCTACCAGGATAACTTTCCTGTGTAGACAAGCTGTGAGAAGGGGAATTCCTCCACCTGCCTGAGGGAAAGCCCAGCGCTCTGCTGATTTGGGCAGAACTCCCAGGTCTGATAAGAAGCACAAGCACTCTTTTTCCCCGCCCCCTCCTTTCCCAACCTCCCGAGCAGGGGAGGACACATTGGTTTTGGGTTCAAACTTTGTTGCTCTGGCTCCTTAGGCTGCAAGTTCCTTTGGGGCAGGAATTGCGGGTGTGTAGGCTGTCATGCGTGTGCTTGAGTATATAATGGGGATCCTAATCTTGACTTTTGGGGGCCCCAGGCACCGCCTCAGCACCTGCTGCTGCTGATCATCTCGGTCTTGAATGCTGGGGCCTAATTCTGACCTTATGCTGGTCTAATGCTGTGGACTTCGCTAGAGCTACTCCTGACTCTCAGCTGCGTGAGAGCAGAATCGGGCTCATTTGTCTCGAGGTAGGATCTGTGCCTGAGGCTGTTGGGGCAGCCAGCCCGGGTACTAAATGTGATGGACGCCAACGGGCTGGACCATGCTGAGGAGGTACAGGAGTGAGCGTTCTTGTGAGGACAATCTTGTATCCTCCCAGTTAGGATGCGCCCAGACCAAAGCACATTGCCAGTCCACATGACTGGCATCAAAGCACCTGAACAGAGTGGTGAGGCCGGAAATGCTAGATGCTTGGTGGTAGCACCTCCCATCGGGCTACAGCACCCGGCAAAAGCATCGGCGTGAAACTCTCCAACCATCTGCTGGTGATTCCTAGGCTGGAGTCGAGCTTCGTTGCGCTTTTAATAGCACTTTGCCAAGTGTCTCATCCTCCCCTACACCACCACCAAGTACCCACAGGCCCTGGTCCTGGGTTTGGAAGAGCCCCTGCCTCTCCACTGACCTCCAGCTTAGCACTGCTCAAGATCAAGCCAACCGGACAGATGGTTGGACCCCGTGAGAACTCCTCATTCCAAAGATGGAACTCCACTGGGAAAGTAAACAAACGCTGGCAGGCTTCAGCAAGGAAACAGGAACATAGAGGGCTGGAAGAGTGCAGGGTGTCGTGTGTATCTGTCTGTGTCTCTACTCAATGCATTTGTTTTCCTGCATGGATTTGGGGGAATCTCTAAGAGTACAAAATAACGGGACCTGAACCCTACTGCTGGGCCCCATGTGAAAATGCACCTAGAGCACCCTTCCCCACCTCCCCCTCCGTCGCCCCACTCCATGGGATACTCTGTGGCCCTGATCCTGCCGGGTCCTGAGCACCCTCTGTTCCCATTGGCTCAGCGTGTTGCAGGATGGGGCCCTTTTGTTTGCAGCGGTATTTGGCGAGCGCCCGGGGAGCCAGCTAACTGTCACCAGCCTGGAACAAGAACCTCTCTCCTCTGCGCCCCGTGCGGTTCTTCGAGTTCGCCTCTTGCTGAGCCCCGAGCGTCTGTCTGCAGTTCCGTTTCCGAGCCCCGCGCAAGCTGCTGCTCGGTAGCCCTTCAAGAGTGTCCCGCGGGTGCAGAGAGGCTCCGTGGCACAACCGTGCCTTTTATTCCCCGCTGCTGAGAGCTGCCAGGCCTGGCCATCTTCCCAGAAAGCTGTGCTCTTTTAGAACATAAGCAGCTATTGTCTTCGCCCCGGAGACTTTGTGATCTGAGCTCTGCCGGAGTCGGGAGGGGAGAAAGATACTCTGTGCAGCGGGGGCTCGCGGGATAAGAGCGACTCAGTCTCGTTAATTATATTAGCTTCACCCAAAATAATGCTGCTGCTCCTCCCTGCAGGCTTGAGTCACTCTTTCCCTCTCCCCGGTAGCTATTTAAGGAGACGGTTGCACTCAGCCTGTCTCTGCTGAAGAGCGGGGCCTTTGTTAAGGCAGACAGGAAGGGACTCGGAGAAAAGAATTGTGATATTGCGATAGTCTCCTGTCCCGAAAAGAGCCCCAGCGGAGACATGAGGTTCATGAGTGTTTGGGTGCTTTTACAATGGGGGGGATGATGCTGGAATTGCAGGGTGCGTCTGTCTCCCCATCCCTTTGTGGCGAGAGGATGAAATCTGAGCCCCTTCAGAGGGGGGTGCTGTGGTATACGACTGGTAGATGTCCCTCTTTGTTGCGTGTTTTGAATCTGATAGAGGGGGTTGATTGATTTTCCTGCTGCTTGTCCTCTCTGCCTGACTTCTCGGGGCAGGTTGGTGAGTTGGAGCCAGCGATGCGATTGGAGCAGCGCCCAAACGTCTCAGCACGGCTGCCCCGCTTCCCTGCCTTCTGCATTGTAGAAATGAAATGTGCATTGCTGAAAGGCATGCAAACCTGAACCTCGGCACTCTGCTACTCTGAGCTCAGGCCTGGGGTTAGAGCCAAGCGGCTTATTGCTGTTGGGTTGCATTAGGGTCGTACCTAGGAGTCCCAGTCATGGAGCCAGGCTCCACTGCGCAAGGGGCTGTATAAACATCGGGCAAAAAATGGCCCCTGCCACAAAGAGCTTACAGCAAAAGGATCAGATGAGACAGATGTGGGAGCTCAAGGAAACACGAAGGCGTTATTGGCAGTAGTCTCGGCACACTGGATGCCAGACCACTGTCAGAAAGCAGCGCTCTTTGCTCCCACTGAGTTTTCAAGGTTTCTTCAAAGCCAGAGCTGGGTAGGCTATGAGAAAGGAGCTATGATGACTTTATCACAGAGCCAGGCTGAGCCTCTCTGTACTACACAGAGTCATTTCTTTTTAATGAACGAAGTTAAATTACATCACAAGAACAAAGAGACCGCTAATGAAATTTAAAAGGTGGCAAATTCCGAACCGATGTCAGCATTTCCTTACTTGCACAGGGTGTAAGCAGACTGTGGAACTCAGTGACACAGGAAGTTGTTGCAGCCAAGAACTTGGCATGATTCAGGAAGAGATTGGACACTTACAGGGAACTCCTTGCCAGAGGAGGTTGTGAAGGCCAAGACCATAACAGGGTTCAAAAAAGAACTAGATAAGTTCATGGAGGATAGGTCCATCAATGACTATTAGCAGGAATGGTGTCCCTGGTCTCTGTTTGTCAGAAGCTGGGAATGAGCGACAGGGGATGGATCACTTGATGGTTACCTGTTCTGTTCATTCCCTCTGGAGCACCTGGCATTGGCCACTGTTTGAAGACAGGATACTGGGCTAGGTGGACCTTTGGTCTGACCCAGAAGGGCCATTCTTATGTTCTTAACATGACTATCCAGAGTTATTAATTATAATGTTGGGAGGGACATCAACCTCTGTTTTTCAGGAAATAAGCCAAGTTCTACCTATTAGGGTACATCTACACAGGGATAAAAGACCCATGGCATGGCTGCAGCTGGTCCAGGTGAGCTGACTCTGGCTGCAGAACTAAAAATGGCTGTGTAGCTGTTTAGGCATGGGGGACACTCCACCCTTTCAGGGTCCCAGAGCTCGGGCTGAAGTGTCTATACTGCAATTTTTCCACCTCGCAGCCCAAGTCCCGTGAGCTTGAGTCAACAGACCCATGTCAGCCTTGGGTGTTTTTTATCCCTGTGTGGGCATATCCTGAGAGGTCAGCCTGAGACCTAATGTGAGGGCAGGCTACTTTGCATCTTCCTCTGATGCATCTGGTGCTGGGTGCTGTCTAAGATCAGACACTGGGCAAATGGACCTCGGGTCTGATTCCAAGTAACCAGAGAGAATGTAATGGCTCAGTTCGCAGCGGTACCAGCTGTCCCACTGAGCCCAACGCGCCGCCTTTCCCTTCTGAAGCAACAGCTGCCTGAAAGACGTTCATGAGGACCAGAACTAGAGCCGCGTTCCCACGACCCAGCAGCCCGACCCTGCTAAAAGGACCTGCTCCTGCCCCACGGAAGTGAATGGGCGCTTGGCCATTGATTTCCCTTTATGGTGGGCTCAGTTGTGCCGTACCGAACACCTAATAAAAATGACTCCCCATTCCTACAGCAGCGTTTAAAAGGGGGACGCAATGGGAGGGGTCTTGTGTGTAAAAACCAGCCTCTCCCCGGTAGAAGGAAGCCTGGGAGGGGAGGCAGTTGCTGGGCTATTTCACGAGTCATTTAGCTCCGAGGCCAGGCATTTGGAAGGCTTGGAGTTGCTGTTTCAGCCTAATCCGGCAGAGCAGTGATCCTCTGCCGCTCGCCGGGCCGCCACCTGCCGTGGTCGCGGCCTGAGTAAACTTTCCGTGGCTTCAGTGAAAATGTTAGTGTAACGGCGGTTCTGCCCCTGCTTCCCTTTCCCCAACCCCCGGCAGCTTCTTGGTGGTGGCGGCGCGGAGGGGAAACCTCAAATCCTCGCAAAGCAATTACTGCTAACGAGACACTTCCTACACGTCTGGTTTCAATTCTGGCCACGCTGGAGGCTGCTCTACATCACCGAGGGAGCGGGGGGGGGGGAGAGGGGACAGAAATGTCCTCTTCTCCTCCTCTTCCAGAAGGGAGTCAGGTTCCTCATTAGCATTCACCATCCATGCCAGTGGGGAGCAATTAATTAACACTTTAAATTGCACCCTGGGGGGGAGGGGGATTTGATTTTCATGCTGTGGCAATTATTGAATGTTGATCACATGCCAATGGATTGATATGTGTTTTAAAGAGTGTAATGTGTGTAATTGGTGGGTAATTTACAAGAGCAAGTGCAGTTGGATGCCTTCAACTTAAGAAAACTTGTGCATTAAATGTTGACTGCAAAGAAAATTGAGGTTTGTTGGTTTTTTTTTTTTTTTTTGGTTTTAATTTCTTAGTGCTGGTTTGATGGCTCTGGAAACTCTCCAGTTAGTTGCAGCCCGGACAGTGGCCAGATTGGCTTTCCTAGCCTGTTTGCCCCCAGCCTGGCCTTGAGAGGAGCACCTCTGGGATATCCGCCTCTCTGCTGAGATTGCTGACAAGGAGACTGTTCTGGATGGTGTCCAGCGATCTGGACTCTGTTCTAGAGCATGATCTCCAGCTTGCCTGCCGTGGCCCACCCAACAGCTAGATCACCAGTGACTTGGGATTTTTCAAAGGCGTCTAAGGGAGGTAACTGCCCAATGGATTTCAGTGGGCATTGGGCGTCCTTCTCTTAGACTCCTTTGACGATCCCGGCCTAAAGTGAGAAGGCTCGGGTTCTAGTTAGCTGATCTTGTAAGCCATCAGACACCAGAGTCCTGTCTACACTTCAGCCACCCCTTTTGCAGTGAGTGAAAGCCCCTTGGTTTTCTAGCGTGGATGCAGTGAGGTGCAATGTTCAGGAGGGCAGAGGGGTTTTAGGGAGCACATGGAGCTTTGTTGCCCGTTGGGCTCACTGAGCAGGCATTTGTGGCACCTTAGAGACTAACAAATTGATTTGAGCATAAGCTTTTGTGGGCTACAGCCCACTTCTTCGGATGCATGGCCCACGAAAGCTTATGCTCAAATCAATTCGTTAGTCTCTAAGGTGCCACAAGGACTCCTGTTCTTTTTGCGGATGCAGACGAACACGGCCGCTACTCTGAAACTTGAGCAGGCATTGGAAGCCGAATGCTCTGGGCTAGTTCCTAACAAGTGGAACACCTCGCTGCAGCCTTGGGAGGGATTCTTCACTAATCCATATCGACTGGAAGTTGAACGCCACAAAGATCTTCCTGGTCTTTCCCCATCCCTCTTGACCTTTCATATTGACAGGAGCACGAGGGGAAACTGGCTTCTGGGCTCATTGGTGTGAGGAGCTCTGAACAGAGGAGGGTAGTGGCGGTATCTTGTATCTTCTCTACCCACCCACCAGCGGACTATGTCTAGAGTCTCCATTGATATGATTCGTTCCATCCTTCGTCGTGCCACGTGCGGGTTTCCATCTGATGACGTTCGATTTCTGGAGCGTCCACGGGCGTGATCGTTTAAAGAGCGTAACCGGGATCCCTCTCCATCCGCCCCCCTCCCCTGATTGCTCCCTGTCTCTGTTTCTAAAACCTCTGAAGTCCAGCTGGCTGGCTGCTTTCTCCAGGGAGTGCCCTCTCTCTTACACTGCTTTTCTAATTAGACTGTCTCCTAAGCGCCGGAGGAGCCAGTGTGATGGGTAGCAGCAGCTGTTGTGCATTGGCCCTTCACAAGCAGATCCCTTTTTGGTTTGTTTAAATTTCATTTTTTGAACGAGATTTATTTTCTTTTTAAGGACTGAAGCTGTTTGGCTTCGTTCAGGCTCTTAACATGCACCTCTGCCCTCTAGCTTCACTGCTGTAGAAAGGGGTGGGAGGGAAGCAGATAATTTCTTATTTGTACCGTGGTAGCATCTAGCAACCCCAGTCCCGGATGAGGACCCTTAGCCTGCTAGGCGCTGTACAAACACAGAACCAAACTACGGCCCCTGCCCCCAAAGGACTGTGTGGGGTGTTTTTCAGTGGCTGGTCTCTTGACTTTGTTTAATCTCTTCCTGTTTCAGCTGTTTTAACCTGCCCTGGCTTTGCATTCTAGGATTGTTACTGCACCCTCTGAATTTTAAGCTGGGCTGCTCCCATGGCGGAATGTAGAGGAAATCAGGCTCCGAATCCTCCCCTCCCCCCGACCCGTCCAATCCAATGGCCCCTCTTTGTGGGACCCACGGCTGCTCTGGCCCTGCCCCCACTTGTCCTTTGCCAGCCTGCCGGGGCTTGCCTCCAGGTGGGTTGGGGAAAGCGACCCTCTGCTAGGTTCTGGTGATATGAGCAGAGATGAGGTAGTGGAGCAGGGAGGCCTGGCCTTCTGCTAGCATCGTTTTCCATTGTTAAGTTGCCTCGGGTACTGCGTGGCAGTGAGTCTTGGAGCCCTAGGCCACTGACTCAGGCTGGTGCTGTGGGGCTGCAAACAGTGGAGACGTTCGGGCTGGAGCCTAGGCTCTGAAATGCCCCTGCCGGATTTCAGCGCCAGTCTGAATCCGCTGAACCCCGGCGCTGCGATTCAATGCTGCACCGTTTCGTTGCTGTGTAGACGGACCCTTCGATCTTGGCTGCTTGGAGCCTGTTTCTCAACAGCCCGGCCAGCATGGGTTGGCGTAATGGACTCTGGCAAGTTCTCCCGCGCCCACGCTATCTAGGAATAGTGCTGCCTTCCGCTGACTTGCTGCCCCTCTGCCGTTCACCTGGGTGCTGCTGAATCCAGGTCATGCTCTGGCTGATGAGTTTGGAGACGGGGGGGGAGAGGGAATCTGGGGTGGCGTATGAGTGAGAAGATGCCTTTTAAGAAGTGCTGGGGTTGGGGAGGGCTTCAAAGGAGAGGGTGAGAGCGGAGGTCAGGCCTAGCTCCTCTTTGAAGGCGGAGTATGTGGCCTGTTGGTACAGCAGCTGTTCAGAGCTCGGTCCCCCAGTGTGGGAGCGAATGCGCTTTTCTGGGGCTCTTTGAAGATGGGTACAAGAAGGAGCACTCCACGGGGACCCCAGCCTCCTTCAGTTGCACCTGGATATTGCAGGGGGCTCAGCCCCCTGCTCATTGTTGTTTTTTTTTTTTTCTGCAGGGTTAGGTTGCAGTGGTCCCATCAGTGGTCCAGTAGCCAAGGGTAACAGGCAGCCTGCCTTTATGCAGTTCTTCTCCGGAATCTCTATCCTACATTTCAAAGCACTGGACGGACCTTAGCCGAGACTTGCCAGCTCTCTGTAGATAAGGGGGCTTGGCAGAGGTCGATTTTGACTTTTTCATAATTTTGACATTTATTTTTAAGCATTTTTGATTTTTATTTTAAATTTTCACAGCTGTGAAAATTATGGGAAGATCAGACAAGGGCGGGTCCAGGTAATAATTATTTACGGACAGCAGAGCTTGAGCTTAAAAATAATTTAAAGTTGTATAGCCATTAAAACACACATTGTTAATGTCATATGTCCAAATAGACCAAGTAAATATCCTTAAATCAAACCCTACACGCTCAAGCATTTTTCTGACATGGTCCACCTGTACATGTCTATTACGGATGGAAATGTGTGTGTGTGTGTGTGTGTGTGTGTGTACGGTGAAACTGATGTTTGCCAACATTTACTGATTAAAAATCTAATCCTTCCAAGCCTAGAGAGAGGTTTGGTAATTGGAGCTGGTAGGATAAAGCGTGGGAAGGGGAAGACCTTCAAATCCATTAGTTAAATGATTTGTGGGATCAATTATTTGAGCAGCTCTAATGGTAACAGGCTGGCTAATGTATGGTTACTGCTGCCCCTCTTCTACAGGGAATCAGAGTTGCTCTGTGCCTTAGACACTCTGCTGTTAGTGAACGAGAGGAGGATCGTCAAGTGGTGGGGGCCTATGGTGGTTTTTCAGCAGGAGACTTTGGGTTTGAACCCTGCTGGTGCTGGGATATTCCAGGTGCCTTGGTGTTCAACATAGCGATAAGTGTGAAATCCTACGTGGCCACCAACTTGACGTGAGTTCCGTTTTTACACACGAGGGGAGCTGTCATAGGCTGTGGCTTACCCAAGGGTCTGGATTATGCTAAGACTGTAGCAGGGTTCAGGGCATTGGGAGCTGGCGCTCTACTGATATTGGGCATTCTAAGCCTGGCTCTGCCATTAGCCCATTGGGTGACCTTGGTCAAGTCGCTTCCGTCCTGATTTTCAGAAGCGTCTTCTCCAGCGGTAGCGGTGGCTCAGCGTGTCTGAAAATCAAACATTAGCCGACCGTGCCTCAGTTTCCCCAGCTATATGGGGCTGATATGTGCCCACCTTTGCACGGTGTGTTGAGCTCTACAGAGGCTAAGTAGCGTTCCAGTCCTGCTGATTTGATACAGATGCTAGCCCGGGTGAGCTGCCATTGCCCCAGGGCAGGCCAACCCTGCGCATTCATCCGAACATGTCCCCTTAGGCCCAGCATCTACCATAGCTTGCTGTCCTCTGAGACCCCCCACAAAAACCACGTGCTCCTCCTCCGTCTACAGTGTGGAACTGCTCAAAGTCAATACATCTGACCTTGAAACAGAAGCACGTCTCTCTTGTTTAAAATATATATTAAAACAAAACTCACTCCCCCCCCCCCTCGCCCGCCCCTTGATGTTGGCAGCTGCTCTATTGAGCCACAGTGTGATAAAAGGAAAATCAAAGCAAAGTTAAATCCGTCGGAGTTGAAAGCTAGCGCAGGCTCTCGGGCTATTTGCCTCAATTGCACATTTGTTCTAAAAACGAAGCGCGCGCACGAGCAATCCCACAAAAACCTGTGTCCTTTCCCTGACCATTGTGAAGGAGGCGGAGAGCAGGGACGTGTCGAGGCGAACGGCTGACGCCGTGACCCCCCGGACTGCGGCGTGTGGGAGTGCGGCGATGCGGTCCAGGCGGGCATGTGGGCAGACTCCTAGCTCTCAAGAGGTGAAGTGTGGGTGGCCGCCCCGGAAGAGCGGAGCGGCCTGAGCCATGTTCAGCTTGGAAGCCGTAATGAGTCAGAGAAGCCTTCTGGTAAATGGGGGCCAGCGGGTTCTAGCCTGTAGCGGCTACTCTGTCCTAGGTAGATCTGCTTGCACATACAGGGTCGCTAGGCTGCCTGTCCTTTTCATCCATGCATGAGTTATTTGCATAAACTCGGGTTCCCATCAGCGAGTTCTTCCCTGCCTGCAAGTCGTTGATGCTGTTTTGTATTGCAGTAGTACCCAGGGGAAGGATGGTCCAAGAGTTAGGGCCCTAGCTTAGAATTTGGAGTCAGGGTTCAATTACCTGCGCCACACAGGAGGTCTGTTGACCTTGGGCAAGTCACTTAGCTGCTCTGTGCCTCAGTTTCCCCATGTGAGCATATACCTGTTAAAGATTGTGCGATGCTGAGTTACTATGGTGATAGGCGCCGTAGAAACTCCTAAGGTAGACCAGGATCTGGGGCTCCTTAGTGCTTGGTGGTGCTGCATAGACACACAGCAGCACCTGCCCCAAAGAGCTTGCCGTGGTTAGGCATAAACGTCGCCTCCTACTGTGGCACCGTGTCCGTATCTTGTGCTCTCCTTGCTCCAGTGCAGGGTTGTTCCGTGCTCTCCCTCAAGGCTGCTGTCTTGTGATTAAGCCACTCGCTTGCACAAAGGCAGCGCGTGAAGCAGTGGTAGTAGCCCGCCTCCTTCCAGCACCACATGTAATTACTTGCCACTGAAATGCAGCCGCTTCTTTGGTGGAACACGCCTCCAGGGAATAAGAAAGGGCACCCCTTTCTCAAGACCCAGGGCTGGATTAAGAGCCTCGCTAGATGTGTGTTCTAACATCCAAGGGTTTAACTTGGATGGAGACAGGAACGTGGGATTTTATACGGGACCCCGGGTCGATCCTTCCTCCAGCTCCGGGGTTCCGGACATTAAACTTCCCTTTCTGGAGAGGGCTGTGGCTCTGGAGGCTGTGGAAGAAGTTCATCATGTATCTTTGTTGCGGCTTCTCTCTCCCCTCCAGACTCTCAGAAGAGAGCTATTGTTACGGGCCCAATGAGCACCGGGTTTTGATATCTGCATATGAAAGCTCCAGTTGCCATGGTGCTGGGCAGGCAGCGATGTGTATTGCCAAGCACAAAGCCCCAGCGGGACCCTAGGGTCCGTTCCTCCCGATGCCAGATACCTGAGGCTGCCCACAGCCGTTCCCCAGGGAAAAGGTGGCTTTCTGGAAGGGCCTTGCGTTAAACTCTCCTGTATCTTTGCCCCCAAGGAGAATTACGAGGCTGCGTCATGCTGGCCAAGGAGATGGGGCTTTCATCCTGGAGAATGCAGGGCACCCAGCGTCCGACCTCCTGAGAGTTCTCTGAACACCCAGGAAATAGCCTTTTAGAATCACGGCTGGGGCGTGACCGCAACCCTCCATGGTGTTGTAGCTACT
Organism: Trachemys scripta elegans; assembly: GCF_013100865.1. NCBI lineage: Eukaryota > Metazoa > Chordata > Testudines > Emydidae > Trachemys > Trachemys scripta. Next base: position 8,842,637 of record NC_048316.1, on the reverse strand, counting down.
GACACAACCAAACACCCAGCTCTGATGTTTTCGCGGAGGGCTGGAAAGTTGTCTAGTGGGTAGGACTCCGGGGTTCTGCCACTGACTCTGTGGCCTAGGTAAGTCACTCAATATCTCAATGTGCTAGTTTCCCACTGGGTAATCTTGGGGCAAGTCACTTGACCTCCCTGTGCCATCTGTGAAATGGGGATAATGACACCTTTGCAAAGTGTTCTGCCCTCTACTAATGGAAAGTACAGTATCAGAGCTAGTGATGATGGATGTACTTTCCTCAGAGTGTTGTAGAGCGGAATTAACTCGGGATCCCAGAGCACTCCGGGATCAGCAGAGGAGAAATGTTGTATGTGCCAAGGAGTCTTGAAATGTAACCACCTGATACAGCATTGCTGTTGCCTGGCAACCTGCTTGCCTGCGGGTGTAGTATGGGAGCCTGGCTGACTGGGGCTGGTGCGCTGGGTTACAGCTACGTGGCAAAGGTTTGGGGCTCCGGAGAGTTCCACCACGCAACAAACCAGTTTACTTTTTGATTGTGTTTTGGTGAATTGAAAAAATGACTGACTGACCCTCACAACTCTCCCGTCTCTCCTCGCAAACTCCCAGATCCTACGTCACTCCCACGGTTCCTTCCCAGGAACTTATTTTTCTCCTGCTTTAAGACACACATGTCGCCTGGGGCTGGGGTCATATAGACCAGGGGCAGGCAACCTCTGGCACGCGTGCCAAAGGCGGCATGCAGGCTGATTTTCAGTGGCACTCACACTGCCTGGGTCCTGGCCAACAGTCCGGGGGGCTCTGCATTTTAATTTAATTTTAAATGAAGCTTCTTAAACATTTAAAAAAAATCTTATTTACTTTACATATAACAATAGTTTAGTTATATATTATAGACTTATAGAGAGAGACCTTCTAAAAACGTTAAAATGTATTACTGGCACACGAAACCTTAAATCAGAGTGAATACATGAAGACACAGCACAGCACTTCTGAAAGGTTGCCGATCCCTGATATAGACCATTCGTCCCACTGTGGAACAGTATTGCACAACTCTGAGTATTCAGTGGGGGTCAGTTCTGGGTTCTCGGATTAAAGTGCTTAAGTGTGTGTTTTTTTTTTGTTTTTTTTTAGTGGTTTCCCTGGGGCGTGAGGAAGATGAAGCCAATCGGGGGCAGCTCCCCCTGAGTTGCTCGTAGCAAGAATTTCTGTGTCCGAGGCTCATTTTGTCAGCCTGCGATTTCTTTACAGTTGCATTATCGTGTTTTTTTGGGGAGGCGGGAAGTGGGGCGGGCAGTGCCCAGTCTGTGCCAATTCCACCAGTGCCAACTCCAGGTGGTCAATAATCAGGAGGTAGCCCCCCACTTCCCAAAATTGCTTTATATGAGGTTTTTGTTTGTTATAAAGAAAGTTGGGGTTTTCTTTGTCTCCTGATTTGTTTTGAGCCTTGTACGGGGCATTCAGGGCACGTTTTCAAGCTCTTCTCCCCGAGTGTGAAACCTTATTTTTAAATCCAATCTGAGATCCTCATTTCATCTCAGGACTGCAGCCGCTTGGGGCTTCAAGAAGGACTCAAAGCATGATGAGAACTGGCGACGCTGCTGTTGTGTGGGTAGCCAGAGGCCTTCCAGCTCCAGGACTGTCAGTCTGACACCTTTCACCAGCTATTATTTTATTTATTATTTGTATTACTGTACAGCCTAGGAGTCCTAATCACAGACCAAGATGCCATGGTGCTTGGAGCTGGATAAACACTGATTCACCAGTAGCGGGGACGGCTGCGTGCGGGATGGAAGGAGGAACCATGTGGGCTAGAAGTGTCATTCTCTTTTCTTCTGTAGGGGCCGTGGTGCCTTTTAAAATGGGTTCCTAAGGATCCCCTGTTCTGGGCCTACCTGGGTATAGTAGAGTTCATGGGACACGTGGTTCCATGTGACTGATTGCTTAAGGCCGCTCCAAATCCAGTTGATAGATCTCCTCTGATCTTTGCTCTGACCCTCGGCATGGCCAGGGGTTAGGTCTACGAGGTTGCCCATCCTAGTGGTATCGGAACGCTTAGGCCCTTGTGCCAGTCCATAACTCCCAACCCCCCACTCCGCCCCCCCCCCCCGGCACCTGGTGCTTGGCAAAAGGGGCTAGCTCTGTTATCTGGAGTGTCCCCGGCCCGGCAGGTGTCCCTCTCCTGACACTCATTGCTCCCGCAGCCAGTTGCTCCGGGGGAATGGGGAGGATCATAGAAAGGTCGGGCTGGAAGAGACCTTGAGAAGGCAAGTGCCCTGTGCTGAGGCAGGACCAAGTAAAACTAGACCCTCCCTGACGGCCTCTCTGCCTGCTTTCTGACACATCCCACCCTTCCCATGGCTGCCTCCGGGGCCTCCCTTCAGCGAGGCAGGATGAGTGCTTAGAGCCCAGCTCTTCCCCTTGGGGTATCCTGCAGGGTGCCCAGACCGCACAAGGTCCTCCAAGTGCCACCCGTGGTAGAGTTTGTGCCCATTCTCCCATCTCGCAGCAATGCCAGCGCCGAGGTTGGGGCACAGTTTACTGACCTGGGGAAGGGAGGGTGTTATCTGTTTTTGGGGTGGGGAGGGGATGAAAATGGGGGCATAAGAAGTTGCATGGTTGAATCTGGAGACGGCATGGCAGAGGAGGGAAGGCTGGGATGCTCACTAATCTGACATATTTTTCACACACCGGCCTGGGCCAAAGGGCCTTTAGTTTTTTTTTTTTATCCCCAAATAACCTTGCCACTTTGGGGATGTTTTCAACTTTCTTCGCCTCCCGGCTCCAGCCCTCAACGCTCACTTGGTTTTTCCCCAAAGAGTCTCGGCCGGCTGGATTCCTCAGCATCACGTGTGGCTTGTGATCCGCGGCCCAGTGTGGGAGCAGCCGCTGATGCTGCTCCCAGAGCACCCAGGAGGCTGCAGTCCTCTCGGCCTGAGATTGCCGACCCGCTTCCTGGCTAATTCCCTCCCCAACTTCCCCTTCTTTGTAGCCTAGCTCTTCCCTTGGGTGGTCACCCCTACCCGCCCCATGTGGTCCAGCATGGTCCATCTTCACAGCAGGCTCCCTCCCCATCCCCACTGGGGAGCTTGGCTCTCCCAGCTGGACTCTGAAATCCATTTCCCCTCCGCCCCCAGTCGGACCCTGAGCACCAGGCCAGCAGCCTTTGGATCACACCTTCTGCACTTTATTCTGCTCGTAACCCTTTGGTGGCTGGCGCACAGCCTCCTGTAGAGGCCAAGCACCATGGGGACGGGTGGGGGGATGGGGATGAACAGCGTTGTGCAGAGCAGGTGCCCAGCTAGGGGAGAGCACCCTGGATTCTGTTCTGTCCCTCGCGGAGAACAGTCAGCCAAGCACCACTTGAACTGTCCTTCCGGCTGTGGTGCCACTCGGAGCCCAGCTGGGTTTGCCAGACCCGAGGCAGAATTTGCAGCTCTGGCCATCAAACTTCCCTCTGGGGGCCGCGTTCTTGGTGGTGGGGTTAGCCCTAGCACGTCGCTCTCTGAGTGCTCCCATCGACTTCAGTGGGGCACAAGGCCCTACCCCCACATGAGTAAAGGCACCCGAATCTGGCCCGTAGCTTGTGATGCGATCCCAGCCACACCTGGGAGTCGCTAATGGAAAGAGTTTAAAGAGCAAACCGGGGAACTCCCAGGGTGAGTTCTGTAAATCACTTTTTGAGCTTAGAAGCACAGCTGTTGAACCACAGGGCATACAAGGGATTAAGGGGTGTGTGTGTGTGTGTGTGTGTGTGTGTGTGTGTGTGTGTGTGTGTGTGTGTGAGAGAGAGAGAGAGAGAGAGAGAGACATTTTGCAGGATTATTTGCTTTTCTCCCTGATTTGGAAGAGGGAGAGGCTGGGGAAGTGGGTAGAGCACTTCCCTAAAGCACCCATTTAGTGGTGTCCTTGGAGAGCGGAGATCTGATCTCTGACTTTTGGGGGCAGAGAGTGAGGGCCCAACTTTCAAAGGCGGAGCATCCCAGGACACCAGTTGAAGCCAGTGGCTGGTTGGCATCTCTGAAAGTACGGGCCCTATGTATTTGCCTAGGCCTTAACAATTGCTGGAGTCGAGTCTATGGGTTAAGGGGCATGAAGTCTGCGTCGGAAGCTGGAGATGTGCATCTGCTAGCAAGGGAGCTGAGAGCACAGGGGGAAAGCGGGGTGCTGGAGTTCGTGATGCAGCCGGTAACTGGCAAGTGCTATACAGTGGAGATGCAATGATCTGCAATTCTCTTGTGCAGAGGAGTTGTGGACGTCTAAGTAGTTTGTGTTTTACTATTCCATTTTCTTGCACTTACAGTCTTGGGTAAGTCCTAGGTTATTTTGCCCCCCCCCCCCCCTCCATCCAAAGGCTTTGTCTCATTTTAAATATTGGATGCAATGTTTTGTTTTGTTCTCCGCTTTCTGCATATTTCCCCTGAGGTTTGACCTTCCTCAGGGCAGTGCTGAATACCGGCCTCAGCCAAGCTCACAGGCACAGCAAGCTAGGTTCTGTACAGACACCGAATAAGAGATGCTCCCTGCCCTGAGCCCAGACCAAGGGCAGGAGGAGAAACAGAAGCCCGGAGAGGGGATGTGATTTCCACAAGGAATAGAATGGGGATCTGCCGAGTCCCAGTTCAGTACCCTAAACACGGCCCAGCTTTGTATCTTCCGTACATCTGGGGGGCTTTTTTTGGGGTGTCACTCTTCTGACCCGTTCTCTTCCTTCCTAATGTGAGTTCCAACTAGCAGTTCATGGTTCCAGCCATGGAGGCTACCGTATATTGGGGTGTCGGCTCCTCTCTTCACTCCCTCCCTCCCTTTTCACTCCCTCCACATGCTACTCCGCGTTCTCTGGGCCTTACTAGGAATGGAGAATCCATCCCAAAGAAACTCAAGCCATCATCCCAGCTATAATGGGGTGCCCCCTGGGGGCAGCAGAACTGGGTGGTGGGGAGGGGGCTAGCACCCCTGCAATGGAAATATCATAGGGGTTCCACCGCCACTTAAACTCTCGCATGCCTGCAAGGAGGGGGAAGGTGAGAGCAGGACCCAGAGGGGCTGGAGTGGTGGCCACAGAGCCCAGGTTTGGGCTGGGAAACGGAGAGGGAGCTGCAGTCCCTCTAAGGGGCAGATGGAAATGGAGCTGCCGGAGGAGGGGGCTTTGGGGGGCTTTGATCCCACTGTCTGTGTTGCTGCGCTAACTGTTGGTTCTCTCCTTTTTCTCCCCCTCCCCTTTCCCCCCTGCTTTCTAAAGAACATAGGAGGCTTCTCGCGGGTAAGTGATGGTGTATCATCCTAATGCCATTCTTCCATCCACCATCAAACCAACCTCCGATCGTCCTCTTCTCCCTCCCCCACTCCATTCCATCTAAGGTTCGGCACCCAACTTTGGATGTGCTTGAGCAGTAGGGAGCCTTCCAGAGGCGGGTGCAAGATTGCCCGTTCCTAGGTGACCTCCTGCTGGCTTTTGGGTATGCACGCACCGCTGGGGTCGCGACTGCCATTAGATCACAGTTTGAAAACCATCTGCCTTTGGATGTTTCCTGGATTGCTCCCATGAGGGTCTGGCCACCCTTCCACCACTCTTACCTTCTGCCCACTAACTAGCCCGGTGGGTGGCCTTCCGGAGCCAGGCTAAAGCCGTTGTCCGTTTAATCTCCTTGCAATGGGCCAACGGCAGTGTTCAGCCATGGGAATTCTGCAGGTACAGAGCTGTGCTCTAATGACGTCTATCCCCTAGCCCTCGCCCCAGGTACGACTCCATCCTCACCTTTCCCGGCCTCGCGGGAGAGTAGCAGGCCGAGGGGTCCGCCAGCCTTCTTGGCCTCCCATTCTTCCCTCTTGTGGTGTTGCTTGTCTCCCGGGCTCTATTTGTTTCTGGCCGTTCCCTCACCCAGAGGGCTGGGATGAAAGGGAGTAGGGAGAATTGTGCTGTGTGCATGTGGATTCTTCTGGAGGATTGTAGGGTTAAAAGGCCAAAACCAAATGCACCAACCTTCCACCAGATGTTTTATCAGTTCATGTAAACCAGGCTGTGTTCCACGCAAAGAATTCACCCTCCTGAAACCGGCAGAGTCTCCCGGCACTGGCTTAGCGCGCGGAGCATCCTGTATCCCAGGCCCCCTCCCTGGCTGGGCCTTAACTGCACTCGGATAAGCTGAGAGGGGCAGGGAAGCCGCAGCGCTGATAGTTTTAAACCTCAGCTGGTGTCACTCAGCGTGGCCCTCGGCGGAGTCGAACGCCGGCTGAGGGTCTGGCCCCTGCTGCCGTGGGTATTTGCAAGGTGGACGGGCCTCTGGGGCATAGCCCTGGCTTGTTAGGGAAGCCAGAACCCGAGCTCCTACAGGGGGGCTCTGTACAGGGGGGCTCTTGCTTTTGCTTTCTCACTGTCAGACTCTGGAGTGAACTTCCTGAGCTGGATCCTTGTGACCCTCCCCAGGCCTGCGGCGGAGCCTGGGGTCAGATTTGTGCAGTCAGAGCCAGCGTCCGTGCGAACTTGCATGCTGCACGGCCAGAGACTGAGGGGAGGCCGGCTGGGACTGCCAGGACATTGGGGGCTCTGAAATCCCAGCCTGCAGTCCCACCTCTTCAAGGGACAGTGCAGTGGTGGCAGGGGGGCAGCTCCTCCCCTATCCTGGAGCGTTGGGGAGGGCTTCCTCTCCTCTGGGTCTCTGCCCCCTTCTGCTCTCCCTGCTCCCCACGCACTGAGTGCACAGGGGAAGGTCAGGGCTTGGCACAAGCTCCCCCTGCGAGGTGAGGGATGCGCTGGAGGCCTCTCCCCCGCTGGCAGGAGGTGGGGATGGCAGAGATGATATTAACGAAACCCCCTTCCGGCATCCCTCCAGCCCCCAAATGACGGGTGGGCTGGAAAGCCGGGCAAGCCTGGGGACTGGTGTCTGAATGGGAATTAGCCCAAATGCCCAGGAGGTATTCCTAGAAACCCAGCTGGGTCTTGGGAACCGCAGCTCCGGCGTGGGAGGGGCCTGGCTGCCTGGGGTGGGGTGGGCATGGGATTGACCCTGATAGCCAGACCAGATGGGCCGGGGCTGTTCGCTCTGTGCCCGTTCCCCTCCCAGGGAGCTGCTTCTCCTTGGGCTTTTTTTATGTTCTGAGAACAAACAGTGTCTGTTTCTGGTTTTTTCTCCGAGCCCCAGCCCGTCTCCCCAGCAAGAAACGGTTCCAAGGGAAGGAGACGGAGTCAGTGCGTGAAGTGCAGCCAGTGCAGAGTCTGGGTTTGCCCCGTTCTCAGCCTTGGCCATGCGGGGAGGAGAGATCCGGTGTCCCTTGTACTGGCTCACAGGAGGAGACGGCTTGTGCTTACCAGCTGGCTGGGCCGCTCTGAGGGAGGGCAGGGAAAGATGAGCCCATTTTTGATTCCCCTATAGACCTCGTTGTGAGTGTGAGGCGGATTGCAGACGCCTGAGCAGCAGTAACCCTCTTACAGTGACCTACCCGTTACACAGCTGCAGCTCTCTTCCCAGCTGCATCTCCCCCCTGGCTTGTGCGGGAGGAAACGGAGCTCACTACTTTAACTCTTGGATCGCGCCATTGGGAAAAGCTCTCCTGCCCCATGCGGGGCTGGCAGGGGCAATGGATGCCAAAGGGCTTGAATTAAAATGGGCGTAAGCTTTAAAATGGGTGGTAACGGTTGGTTGGAGCAGTGTGTGAGCGGAGGGCTGAGTTAGCTCTTGTCTACATGGGAAAGTGGCACTGATTTTAACTTGCATTGGTTTTTAAACTGATGTATTTAAACTGGGGCAAACCCTGTGTGCGGATGCTCTGATTTTGGTTTGAGGGCTTATTTCTGTTTCATTTACCCTGCTTCCTCACTGATTTAAGCTAATGCCCAATAATAAGCCTCTCTTAAACCAGAGTCTCCACGCAGGAGTTTTCACTGGTTTTAGTGAGATCCGTTTAAAAATCGCCCCTGTAGTTTCAACCGGGACAACTTTCCCCATGTAGACAAGGCCTTGGATTTTAGTGACTCCGTCTACCCCTGCTGCAGCTGAGCGGGTGAAATCCTAGTGCAAGCCGAGAGGAAGAGGAGATGCCAAGGGCTGTGCTTCCAGTCCTGCATCTCAGCTGGAGGTAGGGGTGGAAGCACCTTCCGAAGATCCTCCCTCCCCACACTGTACTCAGACCCTGATATGATTTGCAAGCCTTTCAGTGGCCCCAAGTCCTTCCTCTGCCTGTCTGATTTCCAAATCGCCCGGCCTCCCCAGGCTGTATCCTTAACCACTCGGCGCTTCTCCCCCAGCTGTCACGTGGGCTGATGCTGGTGTTAAACAGAGAAGCCCCATCATTAAAACAAATCCCACGCGTGCGCTCGGCTCGCCATAGAGGGCAAGGCAAGGGTGCGCAGTGCAACCGGCTGGATGGGTGCCTGCTCCCCTGTGCTCCCTGGCGCTGGGAATCCCGGGATGCTGGGGGTGGGAAATGCTGCCGGCTCCTTTGTTTAGTGGCTGCAGATATGGAGAGTATGCGAGGAAGGAATTCGGAACATGGCTGTGTTTGTCGGTTCATTTCTCAACCCGGCGGGGGCCCCCCACTCCACAAACATTCACAGGCTTGCTCTGTATCTGCCGGCTGGTGCAGAGGACAAGGCAAGTGCAAAGTGTTGGCATGTACACCACTGCCCCCTCCTGAAAGCAGCATGTCAGGCCAGCTCTTGTGTTCGCTGGAGCCGTCACATGGCCAAGGCCCCTGGTCTCTGTGGCCTGAGGATGGGTGTCCTTTCTAATGCTGCACCTCAGGGATTATTGGATACAGGTGGTTGGTGTGTGCACGTGTGTATGTGTGTGCATTGCACACCCCCGTACTGACATGCTCCTGCCAGTTTCCTTCTCCTTTGCACCAGTCTCCCATGGACTCCATCTCCCGGGCTGGCGCTCACCTGTCTAGCTCCAGCCCACACTCATCTTGTGCCATTGCCCGTTCATTACTAACAGCTGACTGGCTAGCAAGTGTGAAAAATCATGTGGAGGGTAATTGGCAACTATATAAGGAAAAGCCCCAAATATCGGGACTGTCCCTATAAAATCAGGACATCTGGTCACCCACCCTAAGCTGGCCGCAGAAGCGCTGCCTGGCGAAGCTGAGTTTATAAGCTGCTGTTTGCACTGAATAAAGAGACAGTAAAGCAGCAAGGGGACAAACCAAAACCCTGGCTTGGGGCACCCCTGGAATGGGGGGAGAGCCTGATCTGAATTGTCCCGCTGGCCTGTGCCTGTCAGCACGGGGACCTGGGCAGTCTGGCCTAGCGGGTAGGAGCTACTAAGCCACCCCACTTCCCTGGCAATGCACCTAGGAAAGGGACCGAACCAAGCCCAAGGGTGCCCCCTGCTGGCTGCAGCTTGTTATGGCCCCTCTCCCTTGCAGGCTCACAAAGCGTCATTCAGCATGAATATTTCATTTTTTAAATCGGAACATCTCCTCTGTGCTCCGGACAGCTCCCGGGCAGCGCTCACTCTCTAAGCCCCCATCTGGCTGCTTGCTCCCGCCCCTCTCGGTGGCGTGCGAACCCATTGCCCCTGGGGCGGGAGGGCATATTCTGATCTGTGCCCGAGACAATGGGATTAATATTTTATTTACACATGCATGTGGCAGCAGAGTGCATCCCCCAGCTGGCAGCACAATAGCAGGGCATCTCCTGCTTTCCTGGGCTCTGGGTGGTTGGATTCGAAAAGGGGGCTGGGTTCCGGTGTTCTTTCACCCGTTCCTTTCTGGGTCTCCATGAATCATGCATGGGGCTCTTTACTTAACACACATAGGTGATCTCTCCACACAAAGCCTTCCCCTGCTAGACAAAAGGCAGCTCGTCCGGCGCTCGCCTTCCCCCATTTGTCCTGTGTGTTTTGTGCCTTTCAGAGCAGCTGATTCTGTTTGTACAACCCACGCCCTCCTGCTGCCTTTCCCGTACTCCTGTCGGGATCCTGGCCCTGTTCAGCGGTGGTGTGGCCAAGGCCTGCAGGCCCCTGACTGTGTTCCAGGGGAGGAGGGTTTTGGGGAAAGAGAGGAACGCACTGATCCCTGCACTCCTTGGGCTGAATTTGTGTGTGGGGTGGGGCGTGGGGGGGAATTGACACCCCCTCCTGATGACCTGCAGTAGATTTATTCCTGGGCCAGTCTCTCCTCATGGGTCACAAGTCTCCATTTCAGGCACTCGACCGGAGCGCCGTTCTGCACTTTCTCCATCCCTGTTGAGTTCCTTGAACTCTGACCGTCTGTGCTGCTGCTTCTGTCTGGCTCCTGGCGGTTGTCCTTCCTACCCCCAGCTAGGTGCAGCTCAGTCCTGGGTTCCTGAAGTTATTTGCCTTTGATAAGGGGGGGGGGGGGGAATGACAGGAAAAATAAATAGCGAAATTCCCTTCTGCACCTTGTGTGGCTGCTTCACCCCTGGCCGGCACTGGGGCTGTAACCCCCACACTGGAGGCCTGGCAAAGCCCCAGAGGAGGATGTGCCCAGCTGGTAATGCAGTCTGGACAAGATGAGAGCAGCCAGCCCTGCTGGCAGAGAGGGCAGACGGGGTCCCTAGGAACGGGAAGTCCTGCAGCCAGGGAGACCAAACAAACAGCAGATAGGCCATGGGTGTGTCTGTAGCTGACCAGCCGCACCCTCGGCACCCAGCATGTTTATTTCCATCCTCCTCTCTAATGCTGTCCCAATGCTCCCTCGCTTCCAGGGAACCGAGCAATGTCACGGGGGCCGGGGGCTCTCCAAGGAACCTGTTGGAGAACCACTGGCTGAAAGCTGGGTGGATGCGTGCGTGCGTGTGTTGAAATTGTGAGCATGCTGGCTGGGTCCCCATAAACATTCCCATTGCTAGACTGGTAACATCCCTTAGTTACAGGGACAAGCCGCTAGCTCTTCATCCTTCACCCTGCCCCCTCACCTCGCCCGTGCTCTGTCTGGCTGCCTCATTAGCCACAGTCAGGCTAGGCTCTCTCTCCTTCTTGGTATCGGCGAGTCGGGGTTGCCCCCTTTGCCTGCCCTGCCCGCCAGCCCAGGGTGCCAAAGCTCCCCTCTGCAGAACGTCTGCCGGGGGGTTGGCGTCCCTGTGCCCTGCAGAGAGGCTGTGGCTGGTGAGGAGCAGGTTATTTCTCCATGTCTCCTTTCTCTTGCTCCCCCTCTCTCCCTCCGAGTGCTGTTAGTGGGGTCACTCCTGGCGGTGAGCACTCCCACCCGGCCTGCCCCGGGCCAGCTCTGCAGCTCCTGGGGTTTGTCTAGTTGATGGGAAGCTGTTAAGAACAAGACTCGAAACCCAGCAGCCGCTCCGTTTGAAAGCCTGCGCCTGACTTCTCTTGGCCGGGAGCTGGGGCTGACATTCCTGCATCTGCAACTAGCGGCTGGTACAGACTTAATCCTGTGCATGTGAGAAGCCAAGCAGCGGTGCCAGGTTCTTAGCTGGGGTGCTGCTCCCCTCCTTAGCTCCATGTACCTGCCTTAGCGTGGGGTGCTCTGCAAACTGCCCCTTTGCCCGCTCCTGCAAGGGCCTTGTGAGCCCAGCCCCTCTCTCCTTCCCCTTCCCCAGAGCTCCCTGCTGGGGTGCGTTATGCTGTGTGGGGCATAGGAAGAGCTGCTTCGGCAGGGAAAGTCTTTGGGATCCTCCGGCAGAAGCTGCTGTCTAAATTGATCATAGAATATCAGGGTTGGAAGGGACCGCAGGAGGTCATCTAGTCCAACCCCCTGCTCAAAGCAGGGCCAATCCCCAGACAGATTTTTGCCCCAGATCCCTAAATGGCCCCCTCAAGGATTGAATTCTCAACCCTGGGTTTAGCAGGCCAATGCTCAAACCACTGAGCTATCCCTCCCCCCATGGATGGATGAAGCCTCCTGGCAGCCCCAGAGGGCAGGTCAAGATGATCCTCACTGTACAGTGGGGAAACCAAGGCATGGAGGTGAAGGGACTTCCCCAGTGCAGTGCAGTCAGTAGCAGAGACAGGGACTCAGAGTCTTGTGGTCCAGCTGCTAAGCAGTGTCTCCCCTGGTAGGAAGAGCCCTGCCCGCCATACTGGGGCTGGATTGTCCCGTGCAAACAGGTTTGCAGGGGGAGTGGAGGCAGAGAGTGAGGGTGCATGGTGGGGACCCAGCTCTGGGCCCAGGGGAGAAGGGCAGGCCGTTTAACACAGCCAGATTGCCAGGACGTTGTGCCTGAAGAATAGGGGCTCCGTGGGAGCAGACACGGCTAAGCAGAAATCCTGCCTCTTGGAAGGTGTGGCCCCATGGGGCCCGGAGCACACTCTGCCCCCAGCCAATTGGTAGAAAGTGTTAAACGTCTGTCAGGCTGGCCCTTAGTTTCTATTTCTGGCCCTGCCCCCTCCTTGCGTGGTTCCAGCTAAGGGCCAGTAGGTCGGCTCCTGAGTGCTGCTCGGAGGGCTGGCACACCCTGCCCTCCCCTCGCCTCCTCTGCCCGCTGCTCTTGGCAAAGCTGGCACATCCAGGGACTCCTGCCCTTGGGATGCCGCCAGGGTTTGGGCATCTCTGCTTTTGCTGCAGGTAATTTCCTGGTCTCCTTTTTCCCATCACCCCACAGACTAGGTACAGAGGTGGGCTTAGCCCCTGGGCATCTGGGCTGGTTGGGAAGGATTTGCTGCAGCGTTGGCCCTAAAGCGTTTTGCACAGGGATGTTCCCCCCTCCCCCCTCCCGGTTCCTATCTTGCTCTCGATCCCATGTGGCCTGATTCATTTGTCCTGCCTGTCTCTCAAGGCTCAGGGACCCCTTATCAGTTTCCCAGCAGGTCCCTTGCAGCAAGTGGTATCCAACTCCCAGCCGTTCACAATCTTTGGGCAGGCAGCACCTGTGTGTGGTGAGGCCTTGGAAGTGTGGGTACCTTTCCTCCGTGTGTGTGTGTCTGTGTGTCTGTGTCTATATTGTGATGAACAGACACCTGCTGCCTGGAATCAGCACCAGTCGTAAATCCCACACTGCTAATAACTAGGGGAGGTCAAACAGGGTCTGTGCCTAAATGAGGCATTGGGTGGCAGCTGGTTTATCTTTGGGGAAAACGTCATCAGTCATAGAAACGTAGGACCGCGAGAGGTCAGCCAGCCCAGCCACACCCTGCATTGAGAAAGGATAATGGATGCCAGTGGCTTTAATTAATTTAGCACAATGGGTTTTCACTCCCAAAGGGGGGTTGCTCACTAATTGTCCTGTGATGGGGGCGACTTATGCGGCTTTGCAACAGGCTTGTGATGGCGACAGGGCTTACAAACCCCAGACAAAGCAGGAAAGGGTTAATGGGATAGCGGGGGCCCAGTCAGCCCACCCTGCATCTCGTGGGGCAGGAATGGGGCTTCCGGGGGGAGCGAAAAGGGAGAGCCCCCCGCAGCTGGGTGGGTGGAGGGCTGGAGAGTGCTCTCTGTGGGAAAGGAGGCTGGCTGGGGTCAGGGGAGGTCTCCCAAAGGAAAGGGAATGGTTTGTGTTTTCGTGTTTGTTTTGAGGTTTGGATACCCAGACTGGGTAGAATTCCTTGTAACCTAATTCACCACCAGTCCGAAGGTGTTGGTGGTTGAGGCCTGGGCTACACTGAAAAGTTCGGTCGACCCAGCTACGTTGCTCCAGGGATGGGAAGAATCCACCCCCCGGAGCCATGCAATTAGGCCGACCTAACCCCCGCTGTGGACGGTGGTGCGTCAACAGATGAATTCTTCCATCGGCCTAGCTACTGCCTCTTGGGGGGCGGAGCTGATGGGAGACCCCTCTCCCGTCGTTGTAGGGGGTGTCTACGCTGAAGCACAGCTGCGGCGCTGTCGCTGTGCCGCTGCAGCATTTCAAGTGTAGACGCTCCCTTAGTAGAGCAGCGCAGGCGGCCAACGGGGAGAAACTGAGTCCGAGCACTAGGATGTGCCACTGCAGTCATCTGGTTGTGGAACGCCAGCAAATCCATGCGACTGGCCTGGCCAATCGCACACCAGGTGAATGAGCTGGTGCTTGCAGACCAACTTGGGGTGGAAATTCATCAGCATAAATCACTAGTGGCCAAGCTGTGAACAGAAACAAAGGCTAAATCCCGGGAGGATTCACTCTTCGCTAATGGAGAAGCCACTTCAGCTCAAGTGGCAGGAAGGCAGGTGCTCTGGGAGCTGATGGGTTGGAGCTCTAGCCCAACAGTGCTATGGAGCTCCCGTAGCTACGGTGAAATCGCAGCCGATCACAGCTCCGTTACAACACACATCCCGTCTGCTACAGCATTGCCCCAAATCGCTGCAGCCTTTGGGCCCCTTGTTTTCTAGCTGGCAGGTCTGGTGCATGTGTCTGAGAGATCAGCAGATGGTGCTGTTACATCACAAGAGAAGGAAAAGCTCTGAAGCTGAATGGCCACTGGTGGGGTGTGGGGAACTCTGCGTGCCGGGGAGCAAACTGGAGTGAGAAAAAGTGATTTTTCTTTTTCTCTAGCAAGGATGTGTCAAATTCCTAATGTAGAACTGCTAGGAAGGGAAGGGAAGGGGGGAATAGAGCATACAGAAAAGCCTTGATAGTATGCCAGCTCTTGTAGTGTTATTGTGAGTCTCAATATTCAGTGTCTGCAAAGCTCCAACTCCTGGAGTCACATGAGTGTCTCAGCTTTCATGTGAAAAGAGCAGCGGGTTTCTAACTCTAGGGGCCACATTTTTTCAAGCTTTTATCTGCACCCACAAAAGGCTCAGAGCCAGAAGGTCAGTAAATAAAAAGAGCCCAACCGTGCTTCGCTTTTACAATCTCCTGGCTTGCAGGAAGGTCTCATGGTTTTTGGAGGGACCTGACTCCTGATTTATTTTGTAATGCTTGGGATTGGCAGTGCTGAGTATCGAATAGGGATACATCTAGTGGAAGGTCCTAGCCATGGAATGCAGCTCTATAGGAGGTCTCCTCCCCCGCCCCTCTACAACGCAGTGAAGAATACGATCCTTTTATAGGTTTATTTGACTCCTCCCATAGCAACATTGGAATTTTCAGATTGGTTCAGACCAAGGGCCCATGCAGTCCAATAGCTTCTCTCCAGATGTTTCAGAATTTAAAAACTCCTGCCACAGGCAGTTATGGGATTTTGGGGGGACAGATTATGGTGGGGGGGGGGGAGAAGAAATTTAGTTAGAGATTGGGAGAGTTCATAATCTTTTAAAAATATTTTATAACTCAGCTTATTCTCATGTAAAGACCCAGTCCTTTCTGAACCCTGTTAGCCAGTGGAACTCATTGCCACAAGGTATAATTGAGACCAAGAGCTAACTGTGTCTTGTATGAGGTCTAGCTTTCCTTTTAACAGCTTTGAGTTTGCCGCCTGCCAACTTCATTGACTGTCCCCTTGTTCCTGTATTGTTTAGGGATGGTTACTGACCCCCTTTCTCTAGCTGTTCTTCATTTTGTATAGTGGTATTATCTGTTTCCTACAGAAGAAAGAAATGGCATAGGATGGTTCAAAGAAGCCTATAAAAAGGCCATCTAAGAAATAGTACAGATCTCTTCTGTAGGGTTAGGAGTCGATAGCTGTGCGGAGGCTGTTGGAGAACTGAAACTCCTCGGACAATATCCTGGCAATAAGGGTCATACGAAGTAAAAACCCTTAGTCTGCAAAAACGAAACATACCCCAGGCTTGAATTCGTGCCCATACACACTGTGTTGGCCTCAGCATGAGCGTTGTGCGAAGCTACCGTGTATCTGTCTAGCTGAGCTGCCACTCTGGCCATGAGAGAAGCGAGACCAGCTAGCTCCATGGGCCACTCGCCCCACTGTAATGGCTTGCTGCGCTCAGGAGCGAGTGAGGACAGGTTCCCAGGGCGGAACCAGCAGGAGGTGCCACAGCACAGGGCTGAGATCCATTGGCAGAGTCGTGTGCCGCTTGCTTCTCATTCCCTCTCTGGTGCGGCTGCTTTCAGGCTGCAGTCTAAGGCTCTTATTTCTAGATGTCAATTTCCCTGCGTAAACCCCACATTTAAGTAATTGCCAATTAAATTATATAAAAAAAAAAATCGTAAAATCCAATTCTCTGTTGCGGCTCCAGCGGAACAGATGTCAGCTCCGCGCCGTTTCTGTGCAGCAACATCTGTCAGAGAGAAGGGGACTCTCTCCCTGTGTATAGGCAACACCTGCCTGCTCCATGGCTGGTGGCTTCCCAGTCCTGGAAGAGGCACGTTACGCTGCAGGAGGGGAACTTGCAGGTGGGGGCTGAATCTGGTTGCTGCTGAAGGTTTTATCCAGACTCCTCCCATGCGGGGGCTGGCTTGTTTGCCCATGGGGTGGAAATTCTGGACCGATTTCTACTAACACATTGTTTTATACGTGTTGTCCTGCTTCTCTGTCTGAGCTTGGCCACCATGGGGTATGTGGGTCTGACCTCCCATCCCCTCTTTGAAACCATGGGGGCCAGGGGAGTAGGGCTGATTGGAGCTGGCTGCAGCTGCACCATCTGAATCAGAATTATTCCGTAGTTTGAGGGTGTCTGACCTGTTCTGGTTTAGGCCCGTCTCTGGTTTGGAGGGGCAGATGGTAGAGGGCCTCTCTCCTCTCCGTGCTGGCTGGGCACTGGTTGCTGACATGCTTCGCGGAGACAGCCGGGTGGGAAGCCCCCTCCTGTGTTGCTGGCGTTTCATCCAGATCTTTAACTTTGGCTTTAAGCTCGCCCAGGACAGCGGCTGGCTCAGGGTGTGTGGAGCCTTTTGCTACCACTGAGACCGTGAGCCAGAGCGCTGGCGACGGGAAAGTTTTGGTCACTATCTGAGGGCTGCTCGGTTGGCCGGTGTGACACGAGCTTGGTGGGTCTCAGTCTGGTTTCTAGCGGGTGGGCGTCTCCAGCAGAAGCCATGAGTGCAGTTGGCGTCTGCGCGCCGCTTTGCAGAGAGCCCAGGGACTGCCTGGCTCATGTGGACAAGCTTCCCCCCCCTCCCCGAGGGCGGGGGCACCGTGGGGGGTAGGAGGGAGAACCCTGTGCAGCACAAAGGCTTTCGGGCTCCAAGGCTTGTCTGTCTGGCCCCCCTGGTTTGGTATGATCCCCCTCCACCACCGTCTCCGCTGTCAGCATTGCCCGGGAGTTGGCTCCTGCTAGAAATCTGTGTAGTGCTCAGCGTCGGGGTGGCTGCAGAGAGACCTGCCCCGGGGCTCTGGTTAAAGCCCAGAGCCTTGGCTGTTGTATGGAGAGGGTCAGCGGAACGTGCGGGGAATCTTTGCGAACCTGGAGAGGGTTGCCCAGCCTGCAGCCCTCTCTGCCCCCACACCCGTTGCTGTGTCTCCACCAGCGCCGGTCCCAGCCCCTGCTTTGCCCTGCAGTGCGCTCCATCTGGCTAGGCTGTGGCACAGGGCACGAGACAGAGTCTAACCAGGCTCACTGGGGTTGTAGCCTGGAGGTCCAGGGTCAACTGTTCCTTCCCTGTGGGGCAGGGACAGGCCCCAGGCCATTGGCCTGTGAGTCTGGGACTAGCATGCGCAGGGGTAGGAGATGGCAAAGGGTCAGTGCCCCCAGGTCAGACCTCCCCACACGTGGCCAAAGCTACCACAAGGACAGAAAATGCTTAGTCTGTATTGTCCGCAAAACCTGACTCCGTGAGAGCCGTGTGTTCAGGGTAGAGAACAGCAAGGGTGCAGCGAAGAGTGAGTGTGTGTGTGTGTGTGTGTGTGTGTCCAGCTGTAGTAGAGGCCCTGTGTAGCGCCACGTTTGTAGTACCCCATAAGAGTTACCTGCTAAGATAAGTTCTCACACCTTCTTGTCAAACTGTCTCAAATGGGCCATCTTGATTATCACTACAAAAGTTTTTTTTTTTCTCCTTCTGATGATAGCTCATCTTAATTAATTAGCCTCTTAAAGTGGGCAACTCCCACCTTTACATGTTCTGTGTGTGTGTGTGTGTGTACACACACACACACCTCCTCACTATATGTTCCATTCTATGCATCTGATGAAGTGGGCTGTAGCCCACGAAAGCTTATGCTCAAATAAATTTGTTAGTCTCTGAGGTGCCACAAGTCGTCCTGTTCTATCCAGTGGCTCCTACTCCCAGGGCAGGGCCTAGCCCCAGTCGGTGCCCCGTGCTGCTCTGCTCTCTACTCACACTGTGCTGGGGATGACATGGGTACTGGCAGTTGCAGGTCGCTCCTATCCAATGGGGAGATGGCTGTGTGTCCTAGTGGTCACAGCGAATGACGGGACGGGGTTCTAAGCGAGGGGGGGGTCTTGCTGGTACGTGCTTGGCAAGTGGTCCAGCCCTCTCAGGGCACCAGGAGAGCTTTCTGCTCTGCACCGATCACGCAAGGAGCTCGGCTGTGGCAGGGCTTCGTGCAGGATAGCCGCTCCGAGCATGGCGTGGGAGCACTAACCGAGCCGGAACCTGAAGCTAGCTATGGAGCAGTGCTGTCCGCCCTGACGTCCAGCAGCCTGTCCTAGTCCAGAGCCTTGGCCCAGCACTGGATCAGCCTTGCTGAGTTGCCGCTTCCCCACAGCGGGACCATGAGCAGATCGGGTTGGGCCCCTTCACTCCATCCCTTCCCCGGGGCAGCTTGGTAGGACTGAGGTGGAAGGGGCAGCTTTTTAACTTAGACTCCTTGATGCTGGCAGGCTCTGGACACGACTACCCCATCACCCCTCTGCCCCAGAGCGTTGGCAGCGTAAATCCATGGGTGGAACTCTTTGCCAGAGGATGGTGTGAAGGTCAAGACTATAACAGGGTTCAAAAAAGAACTAGATAAGTTCATGGAGGATAGGTCCATCAATGGCTATTAGCCAGGATGGACAGGGATGATGGCCCTAGTCTCTGTTTACCAGAAGCTGGGAATGAGCAACAGGGGATGGATCACTTGATGATTACCTGTTCTGTTCATTCCTTCTGGGGCCTCCAGCATTGGCCACTGTTGGAAGACAGGATATTGGGGTAGCTGGACCCTTGGTCTGACCCAATATGGCCATTCTGGGGCGGGGGGGGGGGGGGACTTCCATCTATGGCCCTCCTCCCCCCCCCCCCCCCCCCCC